>NC_092368.1:10177058-10224613 GCF_030848805.1 Temnothorax longispinosus
ATAGTCCAGTCATTTGGTAGTTTTACCTGGAAAGTTTTCCGGGAGTTTTGAAAATTGGTAATTTTATATATTTCGATGTGCTCTTTCCGAATTTCAACTTTGCCACCTCGTATCTTTGCCGCTCGCGCCGCCATATTGGAAAATGGCGCCTAAAAGCAGTTTTTTGACAATATCTCCTTTCCGACTCATTCCACGATAAAAACATTTAATACAAAATAAAACTAGAGAAAATTTCCTACAATTTATGTAATAACCTTTTTTTTTTTCGTAAAATTAATAGTTTTGGCATACGAGCGCCGCAAAGTGTAGTTCAACACGCGTTTTGGCCTAAAAACTCATTTCCACACCACCTTGAGGTAGAGTAAGCGGCGCGTTTTTTTTTACCGTGGTATCCCCAGTAGGCCTAGTCCACATGCAATTCACTATTCTAAAATTTAGCGCATTCTTCTTCGCTTCGCTGTTCTTGATGGACCAGGTGTTGCGAGTTCACTCGTCATTAGTACTGATCGAAACGTCACAGACCGAAATTTCTTTTTTCCTTCCACATCATCCGCGATGGGATTATCAGTTTCATCGCATCCTCTTTGTTCTCGATTTCATCATACGTTTGCTCGAAAATAGTCTCCGTTTCTTCCTCTTCGTCGCTATCTTGTGATGGAACTTGCGAGTTAATTATCACAGGTACCACTACAATTCGTGCATATAACTGAGCACTTTAACCCCCTTTCTGCATTCACAGGCTTTTTGACATCTTTTTTGACATCTTTTTATTTATTTATTTAGTGCTCTCCGTTATATGCACGAATTGTAGTGGTACCTGTGATAACTCGCAAGTTCCATCACAAGATAGCGACGCAAGAAGAAGAAACGGAGACTATTTTCGAGCAAACGTATGATAAAATCGAGAACGAAGAGGATTGCGATGAAAATGATAATCCCATCGCGGATGATGTGGAAGAAATTTCGGTCTGTGACGTTTCGATCAGTACTAATGACGATGAACTCGCAACACCTGGTCCATCAAGAACAGCGAAGCGAAGAAGAATGCGCTAAATTTTAGAATAGTGAATTGCATGTGGACTAGGCCTACTGGGGATACCACGGTAAAAAAACGCGCCGCTTACTCTACCTCAAGGTGGTGTGGAAATGAGTTTTTAAGCCAAAACGCGTGTTGAACTACACTTTACGGCGCTCGTACGCCAAAACTATTAATTTTACGGAAAAAAGGTTATTACATAAATTGTAGGAAATTTTCTCTAGTTTTATTTTGTATATCAATGTTTTTATCGTGGAATGAGTCGGAAAGGAGATATTGTCAAAAAAAACTGCTTTTAGGCGTCATTTTTCCAATATGGCGGCACGAGCGGCAAAGATACGAGTGGCAAAGTTGAAATTCGGAAAGAGCACATCGAAATATATAAAATTACCAATTTTCAAAACTCCCGGAAAACTTTCCAGGTAACCTCTTCTTTTACGACCAAATGACTGGACATAAGAGAGGACAGCCATTTACTCAACCTCTCTTGTGACAATCTCTCACTGCCCTAAACTTACTATAAATCTCTTTAACGCTAGACTTTCCATTTTGTCATTGAGTACATTTTTCTCTTCTACATACTATTACGCTGTTAACAGACGCCGTTGTCTCAAGCGGTACTTATCAATCAATCATCGCGTCCCTACCGTGTAATTGTATTCTTTTGTTATTCGCGTTGCCGGTTATCCCTTCGAAACCGGACTAGTGGAGCTCGCCCCTGTGGTGCAAACAACGAATCTTATGCGGTTCTTTGCCGGTTGCACTACAAATTCGCCTCCGCGCGGCCAACCGTCCCGACGATTATTTTTTAATTGCGACAAGGAACGCAAACCTGATACTAGCTTACCCAACACATCTTATTTCAGTTTTTACTTGTGGTCAGTTAAAACAAATTTTTTTTAAATCTCTTTTCGTCTTAGTATTTTTCAAGCGGCTTTAACAATTCCCATAATGCAAACAAAAAATGCAATGCTCTAGATCAATGACGAATCATCATAATTTTTTTACGTAACAGTTCGATCTCTTTTTTTTAGTCGTTTAAAGGTTGATAAGTATATTTGTTGAATATTTTCACATATTTTACATCTCACATTCAGTAAAGAGCTTTTACCCTGCAAATTTAGGCTTTAAGTTTAAGAATTTAAGCAGGTTTAGACGTTTAAATCGCGAGACCCGATAGTGAGTCAAAAGGGTCTATGCAACGAGTGTTGGATATTAGTCGGGTGACCCCTACATCCCAGGCAGTAGCCAATTCCCCCTCCTGTCTTTCGCTCGCTCCTCGTCTTTTTCTCTTTTCGTTGCGGTTCGTTGTGTGGGGTTGGCCCTGTTTGGTCTGCGGGTGGATGATGTTGTGGTTTTTTTGTGTTGGTTCGGGGGTGGGCTTGGTCTGTCGATTCGGTTTTTGGTGTTGCTTCGCTTTTGGGCGTGGTGTGCTTATGTTTGTTGTACTGGAAATTCTTGGGTGTATTCTTCATTGGTTTAGATTCTGTATGTGCTTTGTGGTGTGTTTTTGCATGATACTGTGTTTTCACTCAGTTGTTTTTGTGTGGGTGTTTGTGCGTGGGTGTTGTCTTTTGGGGGGTTGTGTTGGGTTGTTGTTTTGTGTTTGGTTTTTTCTCTTTTTTGGCTTGGGTTTGCCGTCTTTCCGGCCCGTCGCGTCGCGTCGCTCGCATCGCAGGGGGTGTGGTGGGTCCGCGGTTTTGGGTTTTGAATGTGGGTGCCCGGTGGGGGGGACACACAAGTGGCGAGGGAATGCGGTCTTAAGACGTAATGCGGTATGGGTAAGACCACTAATCAAGTCGAGACTCTGTTCCCCGGGGGTCTTCTTCCTCTTACAGAGGTGGAATAGTGCGACTCGGTGGGTGGTGGGTGATTGTCATTACGTATGGTATCTGGGTACTCTTCGCCGTCTGTGTGTGGTTGTTGAAGGCCTTTATAGTAATCTTTTACCAGCACGGGGACGGGAGAACGTGCAGCAACACGGGGTCTCGTAGTTTTCCGGGGGGGGGGGGGGGGCCGATGGACAGCAGTTGGTGCTGGTTATGCGAAACTAATGTAGAGCTCCCATCGGGGATTGACGCGGGGTGCACGGGGGGGGTCGATGCTACGGAGGGGGACGGTTTTGCTCTCTTTCCTCTCGCGCCGACGTGCCCGTCTTCGCGCGTCGTCAGCCCCACCGCCGTGCACGCGCACGCTCTGTATTGGTCCTGTATGGGGGTCCGCAATGGTTTCGCTCTTTCGCGTTCGAGTCCTTTCAAGGCCGTCCCTTAAACCGTGACGGTCGCGTTGGTTACGACGGAGAGGGCGACGGGAGGCGACAATCGTGAGACTTGCCTTCGCGAACACGAGTGGAGAGTATATCACCGCTTGTATACTCCTGATAAGAGACTGTTACCGGTTACTAACGTGTCTCCAGTTTCGAACCGTCACGTTTCTTGAATTCGACTGAGATTGATCGCCCTTTTTTTTTTGGGATCGTAGCAAAGCATAAGGCGAGTACATTGTCGCGGGGGAGGCCCATTTTAGAGGATCGCCGATGAGAGTATCAATCCGAGTAACCGTTTATTCGCACATTTTTCCGTTACCACCCTATTTACCTATACTTTCATATGTTTACGTATGAAAATGAAATTATTATACAGGGAGATATGAATATTACGTTAATAAATCTGCAGATTGGGTCAATCAAAGTTTAGGTAGATGGGGGATTTTCCATGTCACATAGCTCTTTTGACAGCGTCATCAAGTGGTGCCCCATTATAGGGTCCAAATGAACGTTTTCTTTCCTCATAATGAGGTCAGCCAGTAGTTTGGGTTGGTAACAACGGGAGGGGAGAATTTAATGTACGAATGTACAAGCGAGGAGCGATCGTCTTAGCGGTATACCTTTATGTGGGGTCGTCTTATGAAAAAGCACATCCGGAGATAAAGGAAGAAATAAAATTGATTTTGAATGGGGGATAGAATCCGACAACGGTGAAGGTGGTGATTAGGCCGGGGGGTAGCTTAAAGCAGGAGCGCAACCGCATCATGTAAGGACGGTGCGATATGTAACGTCTAGAGATCTGGAGAATTCGGATCATTTTGAGGTCTGACCTGTGTCAGGAACCGCCGCAGAAACACCGTGCACGCGCCCGACATTGGTATGTTGATATCGACATAAAATTGGGGTCTAAGCGGCTACGGGCGGCTCGGTCCATAGAAATTCCGACCAGTGAATCCCGATTATCTCTACAGAAAACCAGGCCTAATAGCTGTGGGAGGGGACCCATGAAACGGGGATGACCGGTAACCCACTGAGACCGCTAAGCTTCATAAGCGAACCGATGAATGAATTTTGGGTTGTGACCGTGTCCAGTTAGCATAATAAAAATACGGTGCTTTCCTACCACCCTTACGAAGTCCCGATAATTATTATTACTGTAAAATTATAAACGAAAAAATTCGTAACCAACCAGAATGATAAAGAAGAAACCCGTATTTCTGTAGGCGAACGGCGATGAGGTCACTGTCCGTATCATACTTTAACAGCGAACTTTAAGAGCTTACACAGGGTCATGGCCAAGGGGGGACCAAGAAACTAAGAACAACGGCACGTTAGGATGTAGTCCGCTAAACCGAATCAATAGAGGGAAATGTAGATTTACTTCTGTCGAAAGTAGTTTTGATCGACATTACAGTTCTCCTTCGCATACCTACACGAGCAAGAGCAACGAAAGGAGGATATGCAGGAGGCAATCAAGGTGATAGGAGTCGAGAGGCAGATGATAGATGTTAAGCCAAAACAAACATTGTGTGAGTCTCTCAAAAAATTCGATACGGGATATTTTCTAATTTGTACAAAGATAAAATACATGTTATGGTGACGCACTTGGTAGCCAGTGGCGCGGGGTCGGGGGGGGCAGGCGGTTAAGCACAGTTCTGTACAAGAGTGGAGTATTCATAAATACCTCGCATCGACCCCAAGAATACTATGGGGTCGGTAAGGTAACTCCATTTTCGAATGGTAATTCCTTGGGATAATGTAAACTATATACGGTCCTAGTCAAGTAAGTTTTTGTACTATACGAGCCTACGTTATATTGCTGTGTGCACCACGGGACCGGTGGTCTAACAGAAAAAGTCATTCATAAAATAAGCAGTGTAGAAAAAAAGGGGGAATTACGGGTAAGGACAGCGTAGGTAGGCATTGTAACGACTGTGGGATCAATGCATAAACAGAATAAGGGAGGTAAAGAAACATCGTGGATGTTCAGCGTTTGTCCCATGGGACCAACGAAGCCTAGCCCCACATGTAAGTACAGAATAACAACACAATAACCAATCTTTCGTCGGCGGGGGGTCGCGGCGGCGGCTGACAGGTCAGATTCAAAATGATCCCAATTATCGAGAGCCCCTACTGATTACCTGCTCACGAGGCCCTTCTACTCGTTAATATACGACATCCACATCACAATAATATTATCTCGGATATGGCTTTATAAGAGACCCCATAAAAGGTATACCTTAAAGAGAGCGCTCCTCGCTTTGTCATGTCATAAACTTCAAGTTGTAAAAAATACGGCGAAATATGGATGAGAGAAACGTTGCATGAGAGAAAATGACATCAATATGATACGCTTCAAAGAGATATGTGACATGGAAAATTATATCAACGTTTGAAATCTGCGATATAACGTAATATTTACCATATCGTATTAATTAATTTCATCTTCATTACGTAAACGATATGAAAGAGTATCGTTAAATAGTGTGGCAACGATAAAATGTTGCAGCATAAAACTGTTTACTCGTATTGATCTCTCATCGCGCGATCTCTAAAATGGGCGATCGACAATGTACTCGCCTCTATGCTGTACGATCCCAAAAAAAACTAGGGCGACAATCAGTTGTCGAATCAATACAACGTGACGGTTCGAAAACATGAGACACTTTTCGTAAGGTACGCCATGTCCTCTTATCAGAGATAACGGGGATATACCTCTCCACCTCGTGTTCGCGAAGGCAGTCTCATCCGATGTCGCCGTCGCCATCACTCCGTCGTAACCACGACGACCGTCACGGTTTCAGACGGTGAAAGGGACTCGAACGCGAAGAGCGAAAACCCCATTGCGGAGACCCCCATAACAGAATCCTAATACACGAGCGTGCCGTGCACGGCGGTGGGCTGACGACGCGCGACGACGGGCACGTCGGCGCGAAGAGGAAAGAGAGCAACACCGTCGTAGCATCGAGTGCCAGCATCGATTGGAGTTTAATTAGTTCGCATAATGCAAACCGTTCATGGCGGTATAAACTACGAGACCGTGTTGCTGCACGTTCTCCGTCGTGCTGGTTAAAGGATATAAGGCCTTCACACACAATCGACGGAAGCGTAAGACGGTAATCGTAAGGAAATCCACCATCAGAGTCGACTATTCCCTCTTTAAGAGGGAAGAAGAGGGGAATTATCGACTCTGATAGGGATTCCTTACGATTACGTTACGGGCCTTCCGTCGATTTGTGTGCCCGGCCCCCCCCCTTAATCGGGCAATGCGATGCGAGTGCGACGCGACGCGACGCGACGGACAGACGGCCGCGGCCGGGCGACATAAAAGACAGTGAAACGCTTCTAATTAACTTTCTGATTTAAAATCAGCCGCAGCGCGATACGATCGACGAGGCGAACGGCGGCGAACGTAAAAAGACGATGAGCGAGCGGAAAGACAGGAGGGGGAATTGTGCTACTGCCTGGGATGTAGGGGTCACCCGAATTAATTATCCAACACTCGTTTCATTGAACCTTGTTTTTGAATCACTATCGGGTCCTTCGCGATTTAAACTCTAACCTGCTTAAATTCTAAACTAAAGCCTAAATTTGAAGTAAAAGATATTTACTTGAATGTGAGATGTAAAATATGTGAATATTCACAAAAATATACTTATCAACTTTAAAATATCTAAAAAAGAGATCGAACTGTCTAAAAAATTATTGATATTCTTCATTATGCTATATAACATTGCATTTTTTTGCATTATTGTAATATTGTAAAAGCATCTTGAAAATATAAGCGAAAGATATTTAAAAAAAATTTTTTTTAATTGACCACAAGTAAACTGAAATAAGATTGTTTGGTAATGATATTATCAGTTTCGTTCTTTTCGCATAAAAATAATCGTCGAAGGTGGTCCGCGCGGAGGCGAATTTTGTATTTTTTTTGCAACCTGCAAGAACGCATAAATATTCGTTGTTTTCCCCCAGGGGCGAGCTCACTAGTCCGGTTTTAGAACTGGATAACCGGCACGAATAAGCCAAGATACAATTACACCGTTAGACGCGATGAAGAAGACCACGGGTCTGTTAATCGCGTAATATATGGAAGAGGAAATTTTTCAATGACAAAATGGAGCGTTAAAGAGATCTTAGTCGATTTTTTAGGGCCGTGAGAGCTTGTCACAAGAGGTAATGCTTACTCTCTATAGTCCAGTCATTTGGTCGATGTTACCTGGAAAGTTTTCCGGGAGTTTTTTTGAAAATTGGTAATTTTAAATATATTTCGATGTGCTCTTTCCGAATTTCAACTTTGCCACCTCGTATCTTTGCCGCTCGTGCCGCCATATTGGAAAAATGACGCCTAAAATCAGTTTTTTTTGACAATATCTCCTTTCCGACTCATTCCACGATAAAAACATTGATATACAAAATAAACTAGAGAAAATTTCCTACAATTTATGTAATAACCTTTTTTTTTCCGTAAAATTAATAGTTTTGGCGTACGAGCGCCGAAAGTGTCGTTCAACACGCGTTTTGGCTTTCAAACCTCATTTCCACACCACCTTGAGGAGTGAGGAGGTCTAAATCCCAGCTCACGTTTCCCTGTTGGCGGGTGAACAATCCGACGCTTGGCGATTCTGCTTCGCAATGATAGGAAGAGCCGACATCGAAGGATCAAAAACGCAGCGACGTCGCTATGAACGCTTGGCCGCCACAAGCCAGTTATCCCTGTGGTAGAGTAAGCGGCGCGTTTTTTTTACCGTGGTATCCCCAGTAGGCCTAGTCCACATGCAATTCACTATTCTAAAATTTAGCGCATTCTTCTTTGCTTCGCTGTTCTTGATGGACCAGGTGTTGCGAGTTCATCGTCATTAGTACTGATCGAAACGTCACAGACCGAAATTTCTTCCACATCATCCGCGATGGGATTATCATTTTTATCGCAATCCTCTTCGTTCTCGATTTTATCATACGTTTGCTCGAAAATAGTCTCCGTTCTTCTTCTTCGTCGCTATCTGGTGATGGAACTTAACGAGTTATCACAGGTACCACTACAATTCGTGCATATAACGGAGCACTAAATAAATAAATAAAAAAGATGTCAAAAAAGATGTCAAAAAGCCTGTGAATGCAGAAAGGCTGGGTTAAAGTGCTCAGTTATATGCACGAATTGTAGTGGTACCTGTGATAATTAACTCGCAAGTTCCATCACAAGATAGCGACGAAGAGGAAGAAACGGAGACTATTTTCGAGCAAACGTATGATGAATCGAGAACAAAGAGGATTGCGATGAAACTGATAATCCCATCGCGGATGATGTGGAAAGCATTTCGGTCTGTGACGTTTCGATCAGTACTAATGACGATGAACTCGCAACACCTGGTCCATCAAGAACAGCGAAGCGAAGAAGAATGCGCTAAATTTAGAATAGTGAATTGCATGTGGACTAGGCCTACTGGGGATACCACGGTAAAAAAAAACGCGCCGCTTACTCTACCTCAAGGTGGTGTGGAAATGAGTTTTTAGGCCAAAACGCGTGTTGAACTACACTTTGCGGCGCTCGTATGCCAAAACTATTAATTTTACGAAAAAAAAGGTTATTACATAAATTGTAGGAAATTTCTCTAGTTTATTTTGTATATAAATGTTTTTTATATCGTGGAATGAGTCGGAAAGGAGATATTGTCAAAAAACTGCTTTTTAGGCGCCATTTTTCCAATATGGCGGCGCGAGCGGCAAAGATCCGAGGTGGCAAAGTTGAAATTCGGAAAGAAGCATTTTCCCAAAACTCGAAAACTTTCCAGGTAAAATACCAAATATCCTTTCGTATAAATTAGTCTTATAGCCCTTGGGATTTCACCGGCTGTCCTTGTAAGGAAGAAAGGATGGTTTTCGGGAGGTAAACAAAGTGACTAAAAGGATTCTTATCCCCGGATAGAAACTTTCAGTTATCAGGTAAGTTGGTTTTCTACTCTTGATCTTAAGAGCGGTTACTGGCAAATTAAGATCCGTCCGGAGGATCGCGAGAAAACAGCTTTTTCTATTGAAAAGGGACTTTGGCAATTTACAGTAATGCCATTTGGATTGTGCAACGCCCTTGCCACATTTCAGCGATTAATGGAAAAGGTTCTACGAAAATTACTATCGAAGATTTGTTTGTTATACTTGGACGACGTAATCGTTTTTGGTAAAAGTTTCGAAGAGATGATTAAGAATTTGGAGGAAGTATTTTCTCAGTTACGTTTAGCTAATTTGAAAATTAATCCGAAAAAATGTGTGCTTTTTCAAAAAAGGGTTAGACATTTGGGACATGTAGTTTCGGCAGAAGGCGTTGCTACGGATCCCGAAAAGATTGCTGCCGTGAAAGATTGAAAGATTCCTCATTCTAAGAAGCTGTTGCGCAGTTTTCTCGGTTTTTGTTCTTATTACCGAAAATTCGTGAAAGATTTCTCTTCCATTGCCAAACCCCTTTTTACATTGACTGGAAATCAAGTTAAATTCATTTGGGGAAACGAATGTCAAATTCTTTTGATAATTTGAAACAAGCGTTGACGTCTCCCCCATTACTTTCTTTCCCGAAAGGGGAGGGTGAGTTCGTGCTAGACACGGACGCCTCTAACATCGGTATCGGTGCGGCGTCTATCGCAGATTCAGGACGGGCAGGAAAAAGTTATTGCGTATTTCAGCCGTGTATTAAGTAAGACGGAAAAGAATTATTGTGTCCTACTCGACGAGAATTACTTGCAATAGTGAATTCGGTCAAATCTTTCCGACATTATCTTTTTGGGTCGAAAGTTTATTATCCGTACAGATCATGCTTCCCTTAGATGGCTCATGCCGTTAAAGATTTAGAAGGGCCAACTAGCTCGCTGGCTGGAAAGCTCCAGCAGTTTGACTTCGAAATTGTCTACCGAAAGGGACTTTTGCACGGAAACGCCGACGGTCTTTCCAGGTGTCAGTGTGAAGAAAACGGCTGTATCTTTTTGCAAAAGAATAGAGGAGAGAAATGCTGAGGCGTTGAAAAAGACAGTCACACGGATAGTTTTAGAGGGAGAACTTTGGAAGATTGGAGAAAGCAGCAGCAGGAGGATCAGAGTATAGCGCAATAATTTATCGAGGTAAGAGTTGGGGGAACGTCCGACTCGTTCTGAGATCTACGAGAGAGACGTCTCGGCGCAGATTGATCTGTCTTATTGGGATGCTCTTGTTTTGAAATGAATGGCGTTCTCTATAAGAGGTGGGAAGCCCCTAATTTGAAATCTAGGATTTATCAACTTGTGGTGCCACGAAGTCGAATTAAACAAATTCTGGAGGAGGCACACGATTCTTCGTCAGGGGGGGCATTTTTTTTTTGGAGTAAACAAGACTCTTGAGAATCCGGAAACGATTTTACTGGGCAACCTGTAAACGAGACGTGGAGGACTGGTGTAGGTCTTGCGAGGTCTGTGTTGCAAAAAGAAGGGCCCTTCGGGGAAGGGAAAGTCTCCGTTGCAGATCTTCAATGTAGGGGTTCCTTTCGAAAGGGTCCAGATGGACATACTTGGTCCTCTTCCTTTGACTAAGTCTGGAACAAGTATGTGTGTAGTAATTGTAGATTGCTTCACTAAGTGGGTGGGAAGCATTTCCTTTAAAAAATATCAGGGCGAGAATAGTAGCCGAAACTTTTTGTTGGTCAGTTTGTTTTCTCGACATGGAGTTCCCTCTGAAGTTCATACGGATCAGGGAGGAATTTTGAGTCAAGGCTTTTCGCGGAGGTAGGGGGACTTCTCGGGATTAGAAAAACGAGGACTACCGCCTTGCATCCTCAGTCAGATGGTCAAGTCGCAAAGACAGCATCAGACAATCATAAACTACTTAGCTAAGTATATCTCTGAAAATCAGAAGGATTGGGATCAGTGGATTCCCTTATTTCTTTTGGTTTATAGGTCTTCGAAGCATGAGGTCACCGGAGTGACTCCTGCAGAGATGTGTTGTGCTCGAGATCTTAAATTATCCTTGGACCTGTTACAAGGAAGCCCTCCGGTTTTTCAGGAGGAGGAGCCTGGATCGAAAGACGGGTTCGTCAAGAGATTGAGAGAAAAGTTAGAGGGAATACATTCTGAGGTTAGAAAAAGGATGAAAATTAAGTCTTCTAGAATGAAAACTTGGTACGACCGAGGTACTAGGAAAATCTTCCTCGCGAAGGACGAGAGTATGGTTTTTATAAATCCTCGAAGGAAGAAGGGGAAAGCCCCGAAATTGCAGAGTAGTTGGAAAGGTCCTTTCTTAGTTGTGAAAGATTAAGTGATGTGGTCTTTTGTATCCAAAAAGACGCCTAATCACACGAAGAAAGTAGTACATGCGGATAGGTTAGCCCTCCTTTTTCGGAGAGGACGGTGGGAAATTCGTAAAGAATCGGAACCCGGTTAGTTTTGTTTGAGAGTTTTCTTTTTATCAATGTTACTGCGTGTTATGTTTCTGTTTTTTGTTTAAGGTAAGTCTTCGTTCCTGGGGATAAGAAAAGTTCCCTAAAGGATCCGAGACTTTTCTCTGAAGAAGCCGCCTGCCCACGGTTTTTGACCCATGGTTTTCCCGTGGGCCATAGGGCGAATGCCGGGCGGGGACTAGGGGAGCCCTGCGGGGCGCCGGGTCCATGGGAAGTTTCCCCCCCCCCCTTGTCCGAAGAACTCCGGAGCTGCGTCGGCGACTGCGAAGATGGAATAGGAGCGGCGCGAAGAAAGGAGACGGTCTCTCTGCGAAGAGTATTGGGAGTCGCCCGGGAGTAGGCTATGGAGGGAGTCTGGCCAGCTCTCTCCAAAGAAGAAGCTGAAAGGGGACTAGCCCGAAAAAGCGGATTTGGACTGGAAAGGATGAGGCCCGGTAACCCGTTGCAGCAGCTCGGGGTAGGGCGGGGACCATCCACGTGCCCTGGAATCCGCAGCAGGAAGAGCCGCTGGGACACTGCTCTCCAGGATTGTCGGGACGACAATCTTGAAGAGGGGGAGCAGTGTTGCGCCCGTGCTCTGACACCCGTTACAAGGCGGCGAGTTGCGAAGCGTCCCTGACGACCATCGTGTTATGGATTTATTATCGATTTACTGTTTTTCATGTTGTTGTTGTTGTTCCGAGCCTCCTTTCCGAGCGAACGTGACGCTCGATTCTGTATTTATTCCGTTTGCTCTAATAACGAGTCTTTCCTATTTTAATATTGTGTCGCCTCATTGACCGCGAGTGCCGGTTGCGCGAGCGAGTGAGAGAAACGAGCGGTGAGCGTGAATGCGAACTCGGCGAGCGCAACAATATTAAGACACGCAAATAGTCGTCTCTCTCCTCTCTCTCTCTCTCTCTCTCTCTCTCTCTCTCTCTCCCTCTCTCTCTCTCTCGTCTCTCTCTCTCTCTCTCTCTCCCTTCTCTCTCTCTCTCTCCCCCCTCCCTCTCTCCCTCCCTTCCTCCCTCCCTCTCTCTCTCCGTCTCTTTCTTTCTTTGCTCTCCCTTTCCTCACTCTCTCCCTTTCCCTCTCTCTCTCCCTCTCCCTCCAACCAAAAATTAAAAAAATCGACCAAAAATTAAAAAAATTAAAAAATCGGTTTCCAGAAAATCGGTAGCAATAAACTATACACTTTACGGCACTCCCGGGAAATTCTACCCCTATTTTATGTACCCTTGATAAAAGTTCCACTAACGAATGAGTAGTTCGCGGACAGACGGACGGGACGGACAGACAACAGACAAACAGTCGGGTTTTATATAATAGTATGATAATTTTAATAATACATGTACATCTTACACACCCGAATTTCAAAGAATTACATATGAAACAGGGGTAAAACTTTTCTGGGGACAGGCTATAAAGTGTATACTATAAAGTGTATAATTTTTTGTTATCGATATTTTTTGGAAACTGGTATCAGAATTTTTACAATTTTTTGGAAAATATTTGATTGAATCTCAAAGAATGGCATATGTGAAATAAATATAAATTAAAAAAATATACTACAAAGTATGATTAACAAAAATTAATAAATGTATCGTTCATAGGTCGAGCAATTTTAAGTGCATTATGTTATGAAGTTGCTACTTTCATATATGATATGTCAAAACTGATAAATCAGTCACTTTAATTCGTGACTTTCGCGAGCAATTAAGAAAATATTCGCACATTATAAGAAAGAGAGAAACCCATTAAGAGGATATTTGCACATTGTAAGAAAGAAGAGAAGAAAGAGAGAGATCGAGAGGAGAGAGAGAGAGAGAGAGAAAGAAAAAAGGTATGTATCTTAAATATTAATTTCCTTTTTATTTCATTATATTATACTATTGACTTTCGTTTCTAATGAAAAAGAAGGATATTCGCACATTATAAGAAAAAAATAATGATAAAGAGTATTGGACTCCCGAAAGAAATAGAGAATAGAATTAGAAATATTGCCATTATAAATTTTATTGCAACACATATATTACGCAATATATACATTGAAAAAAAATTTAATTATATTATACTATTGACTTTCGTTTCTTATGAAAAAGAAGGATATTCGCACATTATAAAAAAGAAATAAAGAGAATAGAATTAGAAATATTGATATTATGAATTTTATTGCAACACAATATATTGCGCAATATATACATTGAAAAAAATGTACGTAACCTGTCTTTCTATTTCTTAAGAAAAAGAAAATGTATGTAATTGCCCTAATTTTCGCAAATTTTGAGATATCAAGTCGATATTAGAGACAAAAGAAAATGGTATATTTATTTCATAAGTTCTAAATAAAAAGATTTGTCCCTGTTTTCTTGACTTGAGAAGGTAACTTACGGAATAATAGTATAACTAAGGCAAGTCTTGGTAAGTAAGTTTCTAACATAAAGTGAGTCTCATTAGTCTATTTACAAAAGAAGACACCTTTTTATTAATTTGACTATAATATAAACGTAAGTTCATAGTAATTAATTTATTTTCATTTTTGGAATTTTGTCAAATTTGGGAATCTTTTCGAAAAATTAATTGGTAAATAAAAATTAGATTTTAAATTAAGTAATGAAAATAAATTATATTCGAAAATATTATTTAAAAAAATGTAAAAAGATAGATGTTGGGAATCGCATTATTAAAATATATAGTAGTAATATTTATTTTCTATTCCGAGGAATTACAAAATGGCGTTTTTTAGGGACGTACCCAACCCTTTACAACGTTTCTCTTACTCTACTCGAGCTGGCCGTAGGCGACCCTTCACATGCTAAACCCTCCCACCACCCCTTCGCGGTGATTGGTTGGACTTACCTACGTGGGACCCCTTCACACATACACTCACACTCCTCCGACCTTGAAGCCGTCCGCTAAGACGGTGCGCGCGCAGCTGCTCGGCCAGCCCCGGGATAGTGCTAAAGCGACTCTCCCAGGAAGAGTTGCGACGCGGCGGAGCGGACACCAACACCGCTACTCGAGACGTTGAGGGACGCAGCGCATGGGACATGGTCCCACGCACCCTCGAGCGGCGTCATAAAATGCATCAGGCGGTGCGGACGATGACGAGCACCGATCAATGGGGCTCGCCGAAGGAAAAGGAGGCGATCAGGCAAGCGGCCGAGGCGTTTGGCTGCGCCTTTCAGGTGCAGCTCCACCAGAACCACCGTCCAGGAGACGGTGGACATTGACGGCGGTGCCGCAAACCCGCGGCGCAGGACGAGCCGGAACGAGGAAAAGTTCCGGAGCATTTCTTCGGGAGAGGACTCCCTCGGAGGACTAAGAAGATGCCCCGGCCTAGGCCAGCCCTCCCATAGCGCTGCGAGGACGGATAAGAATAGGGAGCCCAAGCCCCAAGACATTATGTTCAGTTTTCCCCTTTTATCGACGAGTAAACACGTTATTTGTTTTGATCCGTCCGGCGCAACTAGATTAAGATAGGATTAAGGGTTTGCGACAGCGGTCGCCGAGCAGCGGCTCGGTCTAGTAATAAGGTCATTTTCTTTCCCGATCCACCTTCTGTTTGTTTAGTTTTTGCGGCACTAAAGTGCCCGGCCCGACTGTAAAATATTATTTTATTTTATTTGCTTTGCGCGTGGATCGCGGTAACGCGCAGAAAAAAGCACGGCGGTCGAGCCACCCCAACACAATCTTCAGAACGGGGACACCCAAGCCCGTATGGATGTTCGCACAAATCGCGGACTCTAGCGGAGCGGATAACGATTCAGGATAGCTCGCGGTCATCGAATTACCAGAACCCGTACGAACTGCGCGATCTTAATAGTCACATGGTCCGAACCGTGAGTCCCAAAATATTGGTGGACCAGCCAGAGAGCGTCGCGATCCGAACCCCCAGATTGCAAATGGCGAACCGTGGTAGCCAGGTGGTAGAACCGCGCGTGCCGCGGGAATAATAGCCACATGGTCCGAACCGCGATGTCACAAAATAGGGGACCAGCCAGAGAGCGAAGCGATCCGGTCACCAGGTTACAAAATGGCGAACCGTGGTAAGCCACGTAGTAGAACCGCGCGTGCCGTGGGAATAATAGTCACACGGCACGGGTCCAAACCGCGAGGTCCCAAAAGAGGGGACCAGCCAGAGAGCGACGCGATCCGGTCATAGGAAAACCAAATAGGTAACCTAGGAGTCATCCGCGAGGAAAATCCAGCGGGGCACCGTCAACGGGACCTGGTACACCCAAGGAACAGGTCGCCGTCAAAATCCGATCACCCGGATCGCGAGATAAGGGGACGGTCGGCAAAGTCGGTACCCGGACGTCGGCTACGGGGACTAAGTCCGAAGTGGTGTTGGTAGAGACCGTGAAAGCAGCCCCGGGGGTCGCCGTCAACGGCGGACATCGCGAAAGCGACCGGACGTCCCCTTCTTCGAGAAGTTGTTGACCCGGGTCCCTCTAAAGGGATGTAAGAGAGAACGTGCGCACGGGTCGGCGTCGTCCGAAAGTCGAAAATTAAGAGTGGTGAAAACCACTATCCGGGGGCCGTTTCAGGGCGCCGCGCATATGGTACTACAAATGGAAATTTCTACCACGAACATCTGGCACGGTCAGGAGTTGTCAACACCTATTGTAACTGCGTAGCGGCGAACATCTGGCGCGGCCAGACGTCGTAATCACCTATTGTTAACGCGGAGAACGGAAAAGTACCGCGAAGAGAAAGCGGCCGAGACCCCATGGTGGGGTAGACTACCAGAGGTAGGGAGCCCGAGAGAGGAATATTCCTCGAGGCGTCTCTCGTGGGCGCTCGTAGGTATAACACCCGTCTCGCGCGTATATCTCGGCGTGTCGTTGTAATTATCGCGATTACGTACCAAATTACGAATTTCACGTACCACAGCGTCCGAAACAAACGGGAACGCCCGCGAAACGCGTTACTTGTCGCCGATACGAAAGGCGAATGGTTTTGACTTACCGTAAACAAAAACGTCGCAATTTGCGAGGACGTGCGACCAACAACAATTGTGAACAACCATCTTCTGGAGGAAAACCAAGAGGGACAAGATAAGGATAAGGGCGGCCAAGTTGGCGGTGAACTTCGAAGAAAAGGCAAGACAAGGATATGGCCGGAGAAGATGAGTGGTGGAATGTATTAAGAAAAGGGAGGGAAGAGGAACACTTGACAAGAGGGAGGTCGGAGAGAGAGGAATACTTAAGTAGGTGTGGCGTACAAGAGGCGGATCTGGAACAATGGAGAGAACTGGGAAGGTGTGTGGCAGAAGAGCTAAGTAGTAAAGATAGAAGGGCGACAAAGGGAAGAGCAAGAGATACTAATCGAGGGGGCCAGATAAAATAAACGATACATGAGGATCAAGGTAGCGGGCTCCCAGAATACTTAGGAGAAAAAGGGAGAGTGGTAGTCATAAAAAGGAGGCGAGGGCTAGATGTGGGAATGAGGAGTTAGGAAACAGGTATGGTTGCGAGAGGAGGAAAGGCAACTGTCATACAATAGGTGGCGGGGAAGAGGGTACTCTAGAACATCTGATGGAACGATGCGCATGGAAAAGTACTAGCAGAGTAGTGTTGGACGATATAATAGGCGAGAGGAGATAGAAGAAGGGTCACAGGTGGCTTAAGGAGTGGGAGGATAAAAGGAAAGAGGAGAGTAGGAACAGAAGGGTTGCTCAGAGTCAGACAGGATAGGGGGGTTAGGTCAGTTAGGTTGTAACCGAACGATACATAATCGGGCTACGACGTACGCGATTTTGTCCTCTAAGTCATCGGTCGCCACTCGGTTTGACCTATTTCTACCGAGAAGGTAAGTATCTTTGCCGTGAACGACTATATGGTTAATCAATTTGTTTAAATAATTCTATTTTCAGAATCCCGCCACGGGGCCCTCATCACCATCGCCTGTCCTCGGGGCCTCGCTACCTATCGCCCTCCAAGGTCAACCAGGTACCACGATGGATGACCACCGCTTGATCAGGTAAGTACGTGTCAACTAATTCCCTAATCCTTCTTTCTTTTAGATTCTCGCCACTGGGCCTTCATCGCGTCGCCTCCCCTCGGATCCCCGATATCAATCACCGGCCTGGCTCAACGAGCAACCAAGATGGCTGACCACCGCTGATCGGGTAAAGTCACAGTACCGTGGTAAGTTAGTTAACTTAATTACTACGTCTCTTCTTTATTTTCAGGTTTACGTAAGTATAAGGCCCTCCTTCCACGAATCCGCCACGGGGCCCTCGCTATGGCCTCCTCCGACCCCTCCGACCCTCCACTGACCACTCCGCCAGGTAAGTAGAAGGTAAGAAATCAGGATCACCGGTCCATCACTCTCCATAACACACGATTACACCCTCCTTCCACGAATCGGTCGACCAGGTGGTTCTTACCATTGATCACCTCCTTCAGCTTTAGTCTTTCACCTGTCCCTTGCCAGAATTGGCCAGGCCTCACTTTTTATGCATCCGGTCCCGCCCGCTTTCCCTCTCCTTAATCTCCTTATCTGTTTTTCAATTTTTTTGTCCGTGAGTTCTCCTCGTCGTTCCCACCCCCCCTCTCCTTTCCTCCCCTAGAATCCTTTCATCTGTCTCTTTAACACACCCATGAAATGCTGCCTCCAACCCTCCATGGATATCTCTTCACTCACCTTGTCCCTGACCTTCCTTTCCTTGTTGATATATTCCAAACTTCTGACTCCGTCCTAATTCCATTCAACTCCTCCATTTTTCCTTTTACTCCACTCTTCTCTCTTCTTCTCACAGAGCTCCGCTAACTCCTTTTCATCTGCACACACCGCTTCCTTGCTCCACCCCCTATCCTCCATTTCTTTAGTTTTCTTTCTGCCCCTTTCGTTTCTTTCTGGTGCACTCTCTGTCCCACCATTCTTGTAACCTAGTTTTCCTTTTTCTCCATCTGACCTTCTTTTCTACTACCGCCTCACTCACCTTATCTCTTAGTTCCTCCCCCATTTCTCAGCAAACCCCTTCAGACAGACTAATCTCCTCCGTTCTTCCAGCGAAGATTCTTGTGCTCTCCTCGTCCCAGCACTGTATTATCCTCTCTACCTGTCTTCTTTCCTCCTTTCTCCCCTTACCCTTAGGCCTTCTTTCGACGTTTATACACTCACCAAAGGCATATGGTCTGATTCTATCCTGCTTTTGACCTCAAATTCCTCTAGCAAGTCCCACTCTTCTGTGTTAACTAACAAATAGTCATAACCGACCTTCCTCTACAGACACTTCCTCTATGCCAATTCTAACAAACACGCTCCCTCTTTGCTGACCTTTTTGTCCTTAGACCTTCTTCCTTCTACTACCCCATCCTGTACACTTCCCCTTCTTCTCCAGTCCAGACGTTGAAGTCGCCCTCCAATTATCATCAGCTCTCCGGACGCTGCAGCTCTGGGCTAGCTATTTCTTCCTTAAATTCCTCAGAACCATCTTAGCGTAGACCGTACTAATTGTCCACTTGTAACCACCTCCTCGTCCCTTCCACTTCACCAAGGCTCTCCTACCGTCGTCGACCTCCTCCGTCATCATTACACCTTTTCTGTTTCCAATAATTATTCCCCACTTCCCCGACCTCTACTCTGCAGTCTCTCACCGCATATTGCACGTGCCAGTCGAACTCAGGAGGTAGATTCTTTAGGGTGTTCCAAAATTCCTCTCATCCCTCTCTTATCCAAGTCTCCACCATACCAACAAAGTCCAGCTGTCTTATAAACTCCCAAAAGTCCACCCTTTTTTCCCATTAAGCCCCGGCACGTTCCAGAAACCTATCTTAATTTTGCCCCTAACCTTGTCGGGGCTCGGGCTTCTCGGATCCCGTTGTCTCTGCCGCGACTTTTCAGGCGTTCCCTTCTTTTTGCTCTTCTTTCCTTACTCCGAAATTTCTCCTCTGTTTGCTCCAACAGCGAGACATGTTCTTTTCTCTCAATCTGTCTCCAACTGAACCATCTATCCACCAAAAAGACTCCTCTGAATCTGACATTGGTATGCTCCCCCCATCCTTTAACTACCCTCGCGATGCCTCTCAGTCTCCATTGAATTTCCTCTTCCTCCTTGGATAACATTCATCCATGAAAATCGGCTCCTTCCCTAACTCCTTTTTCCTTCTTAGTATCTCCATCTTTGCTGCCAGGTCCTTCACTTAAACACCCAGTCCTTGCCTCTTCTCTTGACTTTCCTTCCCACCAAGCGTCCTCGACCAAATGACCCAGATTAAACTTCTCCTGGAGAAACTCTTTTGCTATCTGCAGCGGATTTCTACTGTCCCATTTCAGACCACTGATCCTCAAACTTCTCTTTCTTTTCTGCTCCTGATTCTCCTGTTTTCCAATCCATTAGCTCCTGCACTTTGGCTTCCAGAGCTGTCTCCTTTACTCCTGTCTTCGTCTTCTTTTCTCTCTTCACTATCTCACTCCAAGCGTGAGATTTTTCTTCCTTTTTACCCCCCTCCACCACCTTCATTTCCACCTCTCTAGTCTCACCATTCTCCAGTTTCAGAATCTTCTCCCATAGCAGCTTTTTCTCCTCTTCCCCACTTTGTCTCTTTCCTTTTATCTCCTCCCTTAACTCATCTCTTTCCATCTTCATCTTCTCTCCAGTCTCTCAATCTCATTTACCTTCTCTCTCTTCAGCTTTGCCACCTCCTCTTGCACCCCCCTAGGATTTTCTGCAGCTCTGTAATAATGCTTTCTTGTCTGTTCATTCTGTCCATCCATGTTCCTTCAAATTCGAACACCGACCCCAAGTCGGAGTCAGTCTCGTCTCGGTCACTACCATCCCCCTCTGATGCTGACTTTCTTTTCTTTCTAACTCCTCGTGTTATGTCTATCACCCCTCCCCCCTGGCCAAGCCACTTCTCTATGTATCCCTTAGGGATACCCTTCTCCTTGTCTAACATTTCCCTGTTTGATCTCCTCCCTCTCTTACCTACTCCGCAGATAAGAATCTAAAAACCGGGGTTTCCAAACTATTCCCTTTCCCATCCACCACCTTACCTTCCGTTACGCTATCCCTATCTACTACATCTACATCGAGTGATTGGTCCGCCGCCTCACTCGGCTTCTCATTCGTCGCCGCGCCCGCGCCTTCGCTACTCGCCGCTTGGGGTTCCGCACTCGGCCCCGCGCTATCTCCTTCCTGCGAGTCGCATCTATCGACGTGTATGCTCGGCACGATCCCTTCCATCTCTCTCCGCCTGTTGTCTCTCTCTCTTGCTCTAAAACCTAACCTGCTCCCCCTCTCTCCGCCAATTCCGTCTCTCCACGCGTGGCGCCTCCACTCTGCCCTACTCTAACCCTATCACGCGACACACACACTCTCCGCTACCCAAAGGACACACCACTGCCGAGTTTCCACTCCTCCTTATAACAAATCGCACTTAATATTCTCGACATACAACGCACGCATGCACACTCTGTCACACCTGCCAACCAAGTCCGTAATTATTATTTATTAAAATACTTTAAAAAAATAATTTCTGTTTCGCTGTCCTCTTGTTCTATTTGCTCGTTTTCTTGCCTTTTTTTGGATATAAACGTTTGCTGTTATTTTTTGCAACATCTTATCTGTTGGCTGAAATGTAACACAGCTGTGATCGCTTCACGCACTCTGTTGCTAATAATGATCCGTTGACTGTTTAAATTTTTAACTTATTTCTATATTTGTTTTTATTAAATTGATCTGTAAATTAAAATAAAAATTAAATAATTGCGTATATTTATTACATAATAAAAAGTATTGAAATTATATATTCAAAATTATCTATTTTATTTAAATGTTTACCCGACTAAAAATTCTTTCACAATCTGCATTTGAATGTGGAAAACATAGAATATCAAGAGCAAATGTAGCCAATTCATGACATTCAGACTTTCCCGCAGCATTTTTATTATCCAAAATCTCATTCCAAGTCCACATGTTTTTTTTCAAGATTCTTGGGTAAAAAGGCAGTGGAAAATGGAAGACGACGCCATTGGTCATCTATTTTTTGCATCATATTATTACTGTCATTGCAAATTGATCAAAAATCTTGGAATTCCTTTCATTAAATTAAGAAATGTTGGAGTTGTATCTCGATATGATAGAGATAAATCATTTTTTAGATGCAACGCCTTAAGTTTTTTCAAAACAGGATTTTGCATATCATAGCGATTTGATATTTGCTGTGCTGATATCTGAAAGCATTACAAACATAAAATGCAATAAAATCGATAATAGAGATGGAAATAAATATATAACATTTGTTCATATATAAAATAATATATAAAAGAATATATTGTATTTTGTAGCGAAGGTGCGTTAGACAAATACTATGTTTGCGCGAGCGTTGGTTCTGTGGTAACTTACAATAATTCCTCCGCGTAAACGGGATTTTGTAGTAATTTACGATAAATAATTCACTCCGCGTAAACGAGTGAATTGTCGTAGGTTGCTGCAGAAGTGGCGCTCGCGTAAACGTAGTAAAAGTGAAAGAATTTAAGGTAGGGGACAGGGTGGACTCGGACCACATGCCCCTGACAGTGAAGATAGAAGAAAGAAGAAGAAAAGAGAAAAGCAGAATGAAGAGGTGGAAGGAAGAGAAGTTACGAAATGGAAAATCTGCTGGGATGGAGATGCAATTAAAAGTTATAAGGCAAACACGGGAAGCATTATATGGAGGGAGAATAGGCAGAGTACAATAGAGAAAAAATGGGATAAACTCAAAGGTATAATCCAGGAGGCAATGATAAGAAAGAAGTTGGTTACAAAGAGGTATGAGTTAGGACACAAGGATTGGGACAGGCAATGCTTAAGAAAGAAAAGGGAAGTGGAGAAGGGATAAGGCAGGAAGACAGAAATATCTGAAGGAAAGAAGAAAGTTGAGGGAGTTGGCAAAAAGGAAACAGAGAGAAGGAAGAAGTGGAACTAAAGAATTTAAAAAATGCTACGGAGGTTTGGAGATTTATAAATAGGAAGAGGAAGAAGAAAACTTAAAAGGAGGCAGATATAAGTAAGGAGGTTTGGAGAGACCACTTCATGGATTTATTGGAAGGGAAGGAAATACTGTAAGAGGCAGCTTTGCCCTTCTTCACGGCGGTTTTGGCGGCGGCGGTTTTGGGAGCTGCCTTCTTCGGGCTTTCTGGGGCCTTCTTGGCGGTCGTTTTCTTCGCAGCCTTTCCATCTCCGGAATACCAATACGCAAGCGACTAAACGCAATCGGCCACATTCGGCACCGAAACACGATAACATTAACATCATGACGCTCTACACAGAACACCAAAGGGCTTGTTTAAGGATGTACGTATAACTTACATAACGTTTTTGCTCTCAATGACTTCTGACGGTTCTTTTTCATTTACAGTGCTCGTGCGATACAGATAAATAGCGTTCTTATACTCTGTAGAATTTAAGTTCTTACCACGCGAAACTTATGTGATACAGATAGATAGTGTTCTTACATTTAGAATTAAGTTTTAATTTACGACAGTAATGACATAACGATTGCGTGATGTGCGTTCTACAAAATTTTCATAATATATTATCTTGTCTCCGTTAATTTCTTTTTCTCACACTGAGGATGGCTCGATATTGGCCGAAACGTCTGTAAATTACTTACTTGATTAAAGAACCTAACACTTGTTACATCTTGTTACGGCTTGATGCCTTCTTATACACAGTTTACAGATATTTAAGT
This sequence comes from Temnothorax longispinosus, assembly GCF_030848805.1. Taxonomy (NCBI): domain Eukaryota; kingdom Metazoa; phylum Arthropoda; class Insecta; order Hymenoptera; family Formicidae; genus Temnothorax; species Temnothorax longispinosus. The sequence goes on from NC_092368.1 coordinate 10,200,437, forward strand.
ATTTAGGTTTTGTATTTAATAGTAAAGGTAATTACAAAGACCATATAAAAGATTTACGCATTAAAGGTAGAGTGGCGGCCAGCAAAACGTTGGGATTGGGGGAAAGAATCTGTAGGGATGATTGTGTTAAAAGATGGTGGCTGTTTAGGTATTTGGTACAGAGAGTGATGGCATATGGGATGGAAAGATTTGGGGATAAGAGCGGTGAGATATGAAGAGAGGATAAGGGATATGGAAAAAGATAGGTGGGTGAAAAAGTATTGAGAAGGAAACCAGTGGGTGGATGGACATGTACAGTAGTGAGAGAGAGAGCGAGATATTATGGGGTAATAGAAATGGGTGGGGCATAGAGGAGGGATTTAAAGGCGGAGTTAAGAAATAGAGATAGGGAAGTGCAAAAGCAAATAGAGGAAAGCATGATAAGGGAAGCTAAATATAACAAGAAATATAAGGAACTGGAAAGAACTATAGAAGATCCGAAATATTTGAGGGGGTTACACTTGGGGAAAGGCAATTCAGGAGATAATGTTAGAGCACTACTAACAATAAGAGTAAGATGCGGAAACATGGAGGATAGGAATAAATATTGGTTAAAGGAAGAGGTGTGTGTTTTGCGGACAAGGCGAGGACAGTATTAATCATTATATAACAGACTGTTACTCACGTTTACGCGAGCGTTACTTCTGTAGTAACTTATGATATTTCTTCGCGTAAACGGGATTTTCCTTCACGTAAACGGGATTTTATAGTAACTTACGATAATTTATTCCGCGTAAACGAGTGATATATTGTAAGTTACTACAGAAGTAACGCTCGCGTAAACGTAGTATGTGTCGTATGTGATATGATCAAAGACTGGTTTAGGATTTTAGGTAAGAATTACGTTGAAATAATTAATAGGATATGGAATGATGTGTTAGATAGTACAAAAAGTGGAATACACTGAGGAAGCTCTGGAAGGAAAAAGAGAAAATTAAGGAAAAGAGAATTAGACAAGGATAGGCATATATTAAGTTTAATGAAATGATTGTGAGCTCGAAATGTATGAGTGTGTTCAGGAAATATTGTAAACCAAGTCCACTTTATAGCAAATATGCTGAAGTTAAATTAAAAAAATGTTATTATATAAAAGGATATATAAAAGGATATATAAAAAATACTTTTAGAAATTCTCTGCAACGCCTAAAAAAATCCTTTTTCTTGTTTTGTTGAAAAACGTTATTTTGATCGTTCATGGCTTGAAGTACTTTAACACCAAGATATATTTGTGAAATTGGGATGAATTCATCTTCCTTATGTAGCGCGCACGATTAGTGGGACGCTGTGTTATGTGAAGTTCGCTAGTGAGAGTTGCGTAGAGACGGAGACAAGTGAGGAGAGATGTAAACGGTCAGAATAAATAATATATTTGAAAAACGAGCTGCGTGTATAATTAATTCTCCGTTAGCAAGCCTGCTACAATTTCAGAAGTGGGATCATCTCTCAAAGTCTTGTATAAAGAATTTTGCCGAGTGTTACATAACGTGTGCGCGAGGCTAGACGGGAGTGACGAATATCGGTTTGGAAGATTGCGGAAGAAGAGATAGATTTTCCGCTGGAATCGCATTGCTGTGTGCGTGTGAGTGTGATACGTGTGAAATCTCGCTCTGCTGTGTGCGTGCGGATGATACATAAAAATCAAGAGTTTTGTGTACGTGCGAGAAGAAAGAAGAACGTACGAGCGTACCGAGAAGGCGTGAAAAAGGATGGATCCCCACTCATTTACGGTGATTTAATTAAAAAATATTCTACAGCGGTATGGTTTGGCTACTTCGGAAAAAAAAACCGAGCTTGTCTTGCGAATGCAACAACGTGATCCGACGGGAGCATGGATCGAGGAAGCGGCTAGAGCGGCTAGACAGGCTAACGTTGGTGAAGATAAAGTTGACGCACAAGCGGATGACGTAGACGCTCAGGAACAAGAAGAGGCACAATCGTCGTCGGGTACACAATCATCGTCATTGTCAGGAAACGATTGGCGTCAAAGAGAAGCTGCATTAACGGTGAGAGAAAAAGCTCTTATGCAGAAGAAAATCGAGTTTTTGCGAAGGGAGAACGAGATGTTGCGGTCATCTCCTAGAAGTATTTCCTCGACATTATCAAGAACCACTATGAGCATTAAAAACATTAGTGAACTGCTTAGCGAATACCATGGTTCCAGTGACGCTTTTGAACGCTGGAAGGCTCAAGTTTATTTATTAAAAAATACTTATAAGTTTGGATGAGAATTCTGCCAAGATTTTGGTGGGGTCGAGACTTAAAGGAAAACCACAGGAATGGTATTATTCTGATAATTCGATCTTGTTGGTAGACGGGCTGATGCGAATACGAAAGGAAAGCTGTGCCAATAACGAGACAAAGAAGAAGAAGAAGGTAGACGAGCTTCTTGAGAAAATGAACGTCATGTTTAATCAACCACTGGGACGACTGGAGCGGAGACGACAATTTGAGGCCCGTAAATGAAAGAAGACTGAAACGTTTAGTGAGTACTGTCATGACAAGCTCATATTGGGAAATCGAGTTCCTATCGCAGAAGATGAGATGGTAGATTACATCATCAAAGGAATCCCGTCAGAAAATTTACGAAATCAAGCCCAGATGCATTCTTTCAAGACTGTGCTAGCGCTACTAAGAGGATTTCGAAAAATTAAATTAACTATGCCCGAAACTACCACGCCTCGTCGCGAGTATGTTGGAACTCTCTTTCAATATATCAAACCCAAGCTAAGAGTTCCTAAAACTGACAAGGAAAGTCCGAGCAAATTGAAAGTGTCGACGCGAGAAAGCAGCAAGTGTTACAACTGTCAAGAAGTGGGCCATCTTGCCAAGAAGGAAGTACTGCTAAGAAGGAAGACCACATTGATTCGAAGGAAACGACGCCAAAGGGAAGAACGACAGAACGCCAGGTTGGACTAATCGTTGATGACGGAAAGGAATCAGCTGAGGAGGAAACAAACTTGGACGATGAATCGGTATCTCATGAGGAGATTCACCTGGTGGATTTGCAGAGCGGACTCAGGGATGAGTTTAAAAAAAGTGTGGATTTGAGTGTAAAGGGAGGTGACAACATTTTTTGTATTGCCAGAATAGATACCGGATGTCCTATAACGCTAATTAGAAAAGATTTAGTGAATAATGTAGTAGTAAAAATTCCGAACGTTAGTTGGAACAGATATCGAGGAATCAATAATTCTAAATTAAATATAACGGGTCTTATTGAAGGTAGTATTACTATAGACGGTACGAGCAAACCTGTTATTGTTGGAGAAGTACCAAATGATACAATGTCAATTCCATTATTGATTGGTAGAGATACGCTAAAATCTTTCGGATATAAATTAATCAGAGATTTAGAATATGATAAGACGGTTAAAAAAATATTGAATATTGATTTTGAACAGCCTAAAGGAGCTGACTGTGTTGATATTAATCCGAATCTGGCGCCAAAATATCGCAAACGTTTTTTAAATTTTTTTTTTTTTTTATTGTTATTTGAAACCGAAACGTCCGGAGATACCGAGCGTGCAAATAGAAGCTGTTTTAACTCTCAAAGATAATAAACCGATTTAATTTAGGCCGCGAAGATTAAGTTATAGTGAGAAAGAAAAGGTACGTAAAATAATAGATGATTTGTTGAAAAGAAAAATTATTCGACCAACATCCGAGTACGCATCTCCTATTGTCTTGACCCAAAAAAAAGGTCAGATAAGAATGTGCGTAGATTATCGTGCTGTAAATAAAGTAATGGCGAGCGAAAATTTTTTTCTTCCTCTTATTGAGGATCAGCTTGACGCTTTGCGGGGAAAAAAATGGTTTACTAAGCTAGATTTAAAAGATGGATTCTATTACATTCCAATGTCACCGGAGTCTATTAAATATACGTCATTTGTAACTCCTTTTGGCCAATTTGAGTTTGTTCGTTTGCCGTTTGGCTTGAAAATCGGACCGCAAGTGTTTCAAAGATCTATTATTAAAATTCTAGAGAAATATATTAAAGAAGAAACGGTTGTTGTCTATATGGATAATATATTAATTGTTACGGATTCACTAGAATCACACTTAGATATTCTTGAAAAGATCTTTCAAACATTTGTTGAAAACAAGTTCGAATTACGCTTAAAGTTATCTAAATCCTATTCCAAAAGGTAATATCCCTTTTGAGACAATTCACATTGATCATTATGGTTCAGTTGATAAACATGTTTCTCTTAAAAAGTACATCTTTTAATAGTAGATGCTTTCTCGAAATATATCAAATTGTATCCAACAAAAACTACAAACTCTTGTGAAGCCATAACATGTTTAAAACAATTCTTCCATAATTATAATAAACCAATTAACATAATATCAGATAGAGGCACAGCATTCACATCACAAGGGTTTGAATATTTTCTTCGCGATCAAAGTGTTAATCACATTAAAATAAACACGGGATCTCCACAAGCGAACGGACAAGTTGAAGGAATGAATCGAATTATAGCGCCTAGTATCGCTAAATTAGCAGAAAATAAAGAAGGCAAACAATGGTATAAAGTCCTTCATAAAGTAAAATGTCATTAATAATACAGTTAATAGATCCACGGGGAAAAGTCCAAGTCAAATAGTTTTTGGATTTGATCAACGTGGTGATTGCGAGGATAACTTAAAAAGTATCCTCGAGGGAACTATTAATTTGACAGAACGGAATCTGAAAGATATTCGCGAACAAGCTGTTACAGGTATTAACCGTTCGCAACAGCAGCAAAAGAAAGCGTATGATAGTAAACATAAAGCCCCTAAAAAGTATGTAAGAGGCGATTTGGTTATGCTAAGGAATTTTGATAGTACGCCCGGAGTTAGTAAAAAGATGATTCCACAGTTCCGTGGCCCATATGAGATAGCTAAAGTTTTGAGAAATAATCGGTATGTTATTACGGATCCTCCAGGATTTCAAAACACGCAAAAAATGTACGTGGGACGTTAGTAATATTCGTCCTTGGATAACTCCAAAAGATCTGGCTCCGGATTAGTTAATAAATAGGTTATAAGTTATTACTTCTATGTATTAATTATCAATTCTATGTATTAGTTAGTAAATTTATTTAAAATATAAAACTCGATTGTGTGTCTTTTAAGGTTGTAATGTTTTAATTTGCGATGCGTTTTCATTTTGTGTTTAATTAAACTTTTAATTGTATACTTATACAAGGTCATAATATAATTAAGATCACATTTAATGTCATAAATTGGTCCGAATTGTAGCTGTGGTTTGGGGACCAAACCCAGTCAGTCTGGCCGAATTGTAGCGCGCACGATTAGTGGGACGCCGTGTTATGTGAAGTTCGCTAGTGAGAGTTGCGTAGAGACGGAGACAAGTGAGGAGAGATGTAAACGGTCAGAATAAATATTATATTTGAAAAACGAGCTGCGTGTATAATTAATTCTCCGTTAGCGCAAGCCTGCTACACTTACAAGGTTTAATATCAGCAAGTAAAGTTTTCATAACGTAATCTCTCTTCATATAGCATAGAAGAATTTCCTGATACATATTTACTATTTTGTCATGAAGTTCAGTGATTACCACCGAATCAGTAAAAAAAAAAAAAAAAAAAAACCGATTAAAATTCGTAAACTTTGGTAAGATCCACTTAAGGAAGAAAAACTATAATTTTGATACTGGATTGTTAAGTTCATTAGAAATTTGTTCTGCGGCTCGTAATCGTTCAATAAACCATCTATTGATAAAGAACAATCTCAAAGCTTCCCATTGTTCAATAATGCGTCCAGCGTGTTTGAGATGGATGTAACATTTTATGTGGTGCTACATTAGCAAATTCTTGAAATTGGCGAAATTGACATTGTTTTTTTGCACTTAATTTAAAGAAATTATATATATTTCTTGCCAAATCTTCAATTGATCTGGGAAGAGTTTTGCAAGCTTCACTTGCGCATAAAGCAGCCGAATGACATACACATTTTAAAATAAATATATTAGGACATTTTTCTTTAAATCTACTAGCTACAGAATTATGTTGACCCATCATTGCACTGCATCCATCTGCAGCAAATCCAATTATATTTGAAAGAGGTATTGAATAATTTTCAAGACATTTATTTATTCAAGACATTGAATAAATTTTCTGCTCTTGCACCTTCGTTAGCATTGCTTGAATCATAAATTTTATATAGCTCCCAAAATTCACTGACAATTTTTTTCTTATTAGTATCATTATATCTCACTACTACACAAGCGGTTTTAATGCAAGATATGTCAGTTGATTCATCTGTAAGAAGACTAAATTTATTGTTTCTTAATATCTGAGCCAGTTTGTCCTTATGAGAAGCACCGATAACATGTACTGCAATATTAGATGCCTTTGTCATTTTCATGGCAATACTTTGTATTACTGGATAATCATGACAAATATTTTTCAATAGATCTACTAAATGATCAGTCAAACGGAATGACAGATTATGTTCCGCTAAAAAACCAACCAGTTTTATTTCAGCTGACGTAGTAGCCTTAGATATAGATTGGTTTTTATTGGTAAAGCGTGAAATAGACTGTTGTTTCACTGTTGCAGCTTGCATTTTCTCTTTATGTTTTATACTTTTCATGTCGTTTAATAACAATTATATCTGAACTCATTGAATAGTTGCAATATATGCATTTTGCTTTATATTCATTGTTCTGATCATGACTTTACTAAGCACTCAATTCTAGATCAGAAACCCATTTTTTTGTAAATTTTTGCTTTCGGTGTTTTGTTTTTAATAGTTTATTTTTATTTTTTGATGCACTGTAATCAATATCAGAATTAATAGCATAAGAGTTAAAAAATAATATAATAATTACACTTTTATGATCCGTCCATAAGATTTACATTTAGGTAATATAAGATGCAGTATAAATGTGTAAACCTTAAGCTTAAGTATTACACATAAGAAATTTTCTAATTAGCTCCTATCTACAATAGATGTAGTAAGCCTTAAGCGTGAAAAATTGACCAACCATAGTAGTTATTCTCCTTACATTCGACTATGATTGGTCAATTTCTTACGGCTTAAGACTTACTACACCTTTTGTGGACCAGGGTTTACAGTTGAATAATGAGGAGAAATCGACTATGATTGATTTCTTACAGAGCTTAAAGCTTATTACACCTATTATAGATTGGGATTAAAAAATCTCGAATAAAAATTCATAATATTTTGAGACAGGATTATTTTTCGCCAAACCCTTTCACCCGACGCGGCTTGGGTCAGAGCTGTCGGGGTTCAAAGTACGATTAATTGATATGTTTGTCTTCATTAATTGGGCGCCAGTTAGTTTTATGAGAACTAACAAACTCTTATTCCGTATCTAATTTCTCTAATACTACGTAATCGGCTAGCGGTTTCAATTTAAACATGAGACAGCACAAGGGGAACTCCCGTCGGAGGACCCAAGGAATATTGCAGAAGTCAAAAGAAAATCAGAGAGATAAGCAAGCAATATATGAATGTATTGAAATTATTAGACTTACGTTACAGTTATATTCACGTGTGGACTGATCACGCCGAAGACCGACGGAAGAGTCCCCGAGATCTCTCGGTCGTTCCGCTACCACGCGCCCACCCCCTTCGATCCTACCAATCGTTGCGGATCGATATATTTCGTCACATGCGGGTACGCTATTGGCTCTCCGTTTCGACAATTTACAGGGTTTGGCGCTCGTGCCGCGCGGGCAACAGAGAATGTATTTCATAAATTTTGTCGGATCGATTGTTACATCGAGCATCGATGTCGAGGGAAAGGATTTAAACATCGAGTGTCGATGTCGAGGAAAGGGTTTTAATTTTCCTGTCACAATTTATAAATACTATTTTTTTACACACTTTATATGTTCCTCAATGTTTTCCTCCCGTTTTCTTTTACCTTTATCGTTATGGCAATTTGACATGTGTCTATATATAATATCAAATAGCATATATACAATTATTAACATTAATTTGTTTAAAAAGTTACTTAACTTTTCATTAGAATCAAGCATATACCTTTTATTTTGTGCAGGTGCATCATGTATTGGTGAAGGATTATCTGCATCACTAGTATCACTGAACTCTCTCTGTAATAATATAAGTAATATTTTTAGCATTTTTAAATTAATCTATTTTTAAATTAATCTATTATAGTTATAAATTTGCATGTCTTAATTTATAAATGACACACCAATTGTATATAAATATAAGTATGTAAAAGTATAGATATATATTTTTTAAAGAAAATCGAATAATATTTAGTTACAATAAATTTGCTTTTAAAGTTTATATCAATGAACCAAATAGAGAGAAAATATTAATGAGTTCATGTATTATTGGATTTATTTATATAAAATCAATAAAATATTTTTCTGTTATTATTTGCAACAAAAAATTGCAACTATAACAAAAATAAAGCATATAGAAAGTGGAATAGCATCTAACTTGGTCTTATTTATAACTCACACAGACAACACGTATGTCTTAATTGGTTCTAAAACTTACAAACATTATTAATTAATCAAAATTGTCAACTTAATTAGAAGAAACCATTTATGTCAAAAATAACTTTAACTTACCATCATATTTATAAAATTAACCTGTAAATACTATAATCTATATGATTGATTATAACTATTACGACACATGTAATATGTTACGTCCTGTTGACTCCACGATTTCCTTCTTTCGTGGAATCACTCATCTCATCACACGAAACAGACGGAAACCATAAAATAGCGGCTATCAATTGACGAAGCGGATGCACTCCAACTGTCATCGCTCATTAAATGGTAAATGACGAAATCTTCCAGAAGACTTGAACCTAATAAAATAGGCAAATTATAGACTTGTTTGTCGCATTCCATCTAATTCCACGAAATGAAGCACGGAATTTCAATTATCTCGAAATTTCGTGGCAAAAGGCGCAATAAATTAAAAACGCCATAAGGATCTGGGTGACCTCTCGGGTCACGGGAGGGCTGATCTCACGCTTTTCCGTGAAACGCAGATTTGACCTAAGACCCACGCCTCGCGGCGATTGATAAAATTAAGACTCTGGAAGGGACTGTCAAAGGGCAAGATGATAACGTACTCGCCAATGAATAGCCGCTAATTAAAAATTGCTCATAGGCAATGACGATTTTTGGAGAAACTCGCCACGGGATAGGCGGAAAATTGAAATATACGTCACGATCAGAAGAGAACTCCACCCAATCAAATCGGATTAAAACATAATCCCGCCTCCTTAATTTTGTATAAAAATCGCGACTTTGCGCACTTGGAGTCACTTCTGATCCAGTCCAAGACGTCTTAAAATTATATTTACCAGCCGTACTTGTCAACTATCATCCAGTTGTATTCCTCAAGTGAAACCAGATTTCTGCCGCGTCGCGAGTCGATTCTGTGCGCATCAACACACATCACAGAACCGAGCCAAACCTACCTCCGGAAGAATCCGCCCCAGTCACCTCAGAGACTCCCCGATCACAGCCGTCAATAGTAAGTCCGAGATACCCGCTCGGTTATCTACAATCCCTACAGTATACATACATATATATATATATATGTGTGAATACCATACACGAGAACACATATATATATTTTTATATATATAAGTATAAAATTGTCTTTAAAACTCCCTCTTTTTTCGAATTCAAAATCATAAAATAATTTTAGCGAAGTCGAAAATCCACCGCCGCAAGTCTTTAAGAATAACTATCCGCAATCGGCTAATTCGGAACAGGCGCGCCCGCATAGTGGAGCGACGCGACAGCTCCTAGCTTCATTTCTAACACGCGAACGGTCTCCGCATATCGAACTCGCTATCCCCGATTCTCCCTCTTCCCGATCTCCCTCATCTGCCTGTTGTTCCCTTGCGTATCGGGTGTTCCCCGATACCCCAGAATCTTCCCCCTTTTTTGAACCTTCCTACTCTCCAGTTCCTTCCGAGGAACTTGCGGAGTTCCGGAAGAGATCACCCTGCAACTTCTCCCCTGTTCCTTTCGACGGAATTCCTTCCTCCTCTAGTTCCACCACCCTCTATCGTGACCGATCACCCTTTCCCTCCTTTTCCGACTCGAGTATCGAAGTACTCGAGGAATCCTCCCCGCGTTCCCCATCCCCTACTATAGAAATAGTATAGGATGAATGTATAAATTTATAACTAATCGCTAATCAACCATTGTATCGTAATCATAGCCCTTTACGTAATCATCAATTTATAACTATTTTTCTAGAATAAATTTAAATATTTTATTCCGATAACTATTGTTACCAAATTAGTGTTTGAACCCTCGTTTTTATATATTCATACATACATAGTCAACACTTATTCTTCACAATCTACTCACCAAATGTATCGTTGACGAGCAGAATATCGATCTTTATAAAAATCCTCCCCGATCTTCCGAATTTGTACCAGGACAAATGTCAATCCACACACACACACACACACGCACGCACGCACACACACACACACACACACACACACACACACGTCAGAGGCAAGGGGATTACTCACTTTAAACCAACACCCCGAAGGGATCAATATCCTGCTACGTCCACGTCGTTGATCCTGGGTGATGCCGAGAGCAGGACACACACACAGTCCGGAAAGGGTTTGGATTCGGTAAACACACGCAAGCATGGACAACTATTAACAAGCATTTCGTGTGTGGAAAGTACAACGAGTCTCATAAGCATACGTACTTTGCATACGAACGCATTATGGTCACATTTATCGCTCATTTATGAGCTTCCTTTTAAAATTAAAAAAAAAATTTATGCAACTTTTTTATAGGGAATTTAATACTCTATCTTTTTTATTTGAAACATTTTTTTATCCGATGCATATTTTTGACTATAGAAGCAAAAATATAGAAAAAGTTACGTTTTTCAACGTTTTTTTCAAAATGGCTGCTCCAATATGTCCGACCGCCAAATTATATTATGATATTCGTAATGCAATACTCAATTTATGCAATCCGTTACAAAACAATTGCATTCGTTTAGTCGTAGCATATTTAGCGCCAAATAACCGCATTTTACAATGCGTTTATGAACATCTTGTCGCCAGACTCGTCAGTCGCGAAACAATTGCGACAGCCAATCAGAAAAATGTACCCAGTAGGTGCATCCAAGAGCAGGAGCGCAACTGCTCATTGAGCGGCTAAGGAGCAGTCAAATGTGATTGGTTCTTATCTTTAGATCCAGCTAATTACATTAAATTGCTACTTAGCCGCTATTTTCTGAAAATACCGCATAGATGCATGCAATAGTAGTATAAATAGTCGTACATGATTAAATAGCAGTACAAAATAGCGTAAGACACCCCCTTACTGTCGTACGTCATGGAAAACATAAAATAGTCGTACCGGTACAACTATAGTCATACGTCTGGCCATACGTCATATTGCCAAAGTCGGTTTATCTATATTAACCCAAATATTGGCTTTGATTGGAATCACCGATGTTGGTAATAACCAGAAAATTGATGTGCCAGTATTGGGCTTTCAATCTCAAGCAAAGTATTGGCCTCAATTAAATATGCCAAGATCGGTCAGTCAATGGTGGTCCGAACAATGGTTGAAAATCAACCTGCCAGCGTTGGACCTCCAATCTTGGGCTAAACATTGGCTTTATTTACGTATGCCAAAGTCGGTTTATCTATGTTAACCCAATAATCGGCCTTGATTGGAATCACCAATGTGGGGGACAAGATTTTCGGCCAAATATTGGCCGAATTTAAACGCCTAAACTTCGGATACGCAATAACGCACCGAACAATGGCCACGTTGACTAGTTCGGCAAGTCCTATATGGGAATTTACCCCCGAATTCAGATTTGCTCCTTTAGGGGTTGATTAGGGTAAAATCTTGAATTTTTGTAAGCAAAAACCAAATTGATATTTCAACAGGCCTAAGAGATATTGAAAACACGTTTTATCCTTTTTCACCCCGTTAGGGGGTTTCAAATTTCTAAAAATCCCTTCTTAGTAGGTGCTTACGTCATAAAAGGAATATACTCCCCAAATTTCACGTTTCTAGGCGTAGCGCTGTTTGGGCTGGACGTTGATGAATCAGTCGGAACATTTGATTATATATATGTATATGGATGGATGGATGGACGGACGGACGGACGGACGGACGGATGGATGATTAGAGCAAAATCTTGAATTATGTTTTTAAGCACTTGTATGGGTAACCTTTGTAAGCAAAAATCAAGTCAATATCTCATCGGGCCCAAGCAATATTGAGAAAATTGTGAAAACACATTTTACCCCTTTTCACCCACTTAGGAGTCGAATTTCTAAAAATCCCTTCTTTCGGCTTTTGACTAGTCAATCCTAGGAATAACTAATACGGCTGGTCAAAGTTAGAAACTAAGAAAAATGGTAATTTTTTACAATAGATCCCTTTCCGAATTTTGATATTTTCTCGCGACTCTTTTGGTAAAAACCTTTGTTGTGACTCCGACAGTGATAATCAGTCGGAGGAGCCCGAAAAATATGTACCTTACCTTTTTTTTACCTATTTTTACTTAATTTTTTTTCGATTTTTTCCAACATGGCTTTCCGGATCTTCCGACATTATAAATATATAGTAGTCCTTAAGAGAGTCGGTATATTCTCTATTATATAAATATAGCAGTCAATGTCTTGTACTGTTGTTTACATGAAGCCGAGTAAGAGTGGGAGGAAAGGAAGACGAGAAATGTACTACGCGACGAACAAAATTATAACAAACAACGGTATTTATGCATAAAAGAGGCGCGCGCGCCCACACACACACACACACACACACACACACACACACACACACACACACACACAGACACAGGGAATGCGGGGGAGGGGGAGCAATAAAATAATCAAGCGTCTTAATTCAAGCAGTTAGGTATCACGCTGGGAGTTTGTTTAGTTATATTATGCGGGGGAAGGGGCTCCGCTTGCGGAGCCTCTTTCTCGCCTATTTGTGTACTGTTTATACACATGTATTATACACATGTATTATACACATGTGTATAAACAGTACACAAATAGGCTTCCCCCGCATAATAAAACTGAACAAACTCCCAGCGTAATACCTTAAACTGCTTGAATTAAGACGCTTGATTATTGGCCCCCCCTTGCACCCCTCCCCGCGTGTGTGTGTGTGTGTGTGTGTGTGTGCGTGTGCGTGTGCGCCCCTTTTATGCATAAATACCGTTGTTATAATTTTGTTTGTCGCGTAATACATTCCTCGTCTTCCTTTCCCTACTCGTCAATATATCCTATATAATATATCAAAGTACATGAGGGGGAGGTTATAGTGACGCGCTTTAAAAGTATTTAACTGTTTAAAGCGGAAAAATACACTCAACGTTTGGTGTTAACCGTTAAAAAAATACCATAACAAAACACTTAAAGTTGGGCGTGATTTCGGACGGCCAATTGAAGGTTAACCTTCAAATGATGATTAACCTTCAATTAATTGGCGGTCCAAAATCACACCCAACTTTAAGGGTTTTTCTTTGGATGATGGTTAACCTTCAAGTAATACTTAACCTTCAATTAATGGTTAATCCTAAAAAAAAATCATGAGTGTGGTCGCCACGCGCGTTAGAAGTGAAACTTCTGAAGGCAAGGCTTTGCCATAACTTTTCTGAAATTAATACAAAAACAATGCAACGGAATTAGTCACTCCAAGCCGCCCGCAACTCGAAAATATAGTGTTATACGCAGTTCTCACTATATCCGTCTTGCCAGTGCCGTACGCCTGATCGAATTTTCGTGACGCGTTTTCGAGTCGCAAAATCGAATTTACTTACCGATTCAAAAGGAGTTTCACTTTGTACGCCTGTTGGTCGAATTTTCGTGACACTATTTCGTGACGTTTTTTCGTGTCGCACAATCGAACTTACTACCGTACCAATTAAAGAAGTTTCATTTTGTACGCCAATTGGTCGAAAATTTTCGTTACACTTTTCGTGTCGCACAATCGAACTTACTACCGTACCAAAGAAGTTTCATTTCGTACGCCTATTGGTCGAATTTTTGTTACACTTCCCGTGTCGCACAATCGAACTTACTACCGTACCAAAGAAGTTTAATTTCGTACGCCTATTGGTCGAATTTTCGTTACACTTTTCGTGTCGCATAATCGAACTTACTACCGTGCCAGAAGAAGAACCGTCTCGCCAACGCCGTACGCCTATTGGTCGAATTTTTGTTACATTTTCCGTGTCGCACAATCGAACTTACTACCGTACCAAAGAAGTTTCATTTTGTACGCCTATTGGTCGAATTTTCGTTACACTTTCCGTGTCGCAAAATCGAACTTACTACCGTACCAAAGAAGTTTCATTTCGTACGCCTATTGGTCGAATTTTTGTTACATTTTCCGTGTCACACAATCGAACTTACTACCGTACCAAAGAAGTTTCATTTCGTACGCCTATTGGTCGAATTTTTGTCACATTTTCCGTGTCGCACAATCGAACTTACTACCGTACCAAAGAAGTTTCACTTCCGTTACACTTTTTCGTGTCGCGAATCGAATTCACTACCGTGCCTAAAGAAGTTTCACTTTAAAAATGATGGTATAAAATGAACCCTCAAATGAAAGTAACAAATATGGCGTCCCAATAAGAATCTCTTAAGGGCTCCGCTCGCTGGACCGGACTTCTCGCCTCGATCCTCCTTCTCGGACGCTGGCTGCCGCAGCTCTCCCTTTCCTGGCGATGAGCTCAGCTCCCTGGTGATCCGACTCTCGCTCGGTTGGTCTCCAGAACACGCGCCGCAATCCGTCAAGAAAAAGGCAACGGACTTGAAACGTTCGAAAAAACGCAAGCAAGTGCGGCCATGACACCTAACAAGTGAGGAAGGAGGCTGGGGCTCTTTGAAAGTGGCGACTCGCGCGTCGCGCCATCTAATGTGAAATGATCGGGCGTTGTAAAACGCGAAAAGAATTTGAGCGCAATATCTGAACAAATTATTTAATTTCTAATAAGTCAAATTATTAATATTTATTTTCATAATTGAACTTATTTTTTATTTTGAATGTAAATACAAATATCTTATTGTATTAATATTTAATATTAATAATTTAATTAGTTGGTTAATTTAACTTCTTGTTTAATTAATAAGCGGATGTAATACTGAAAATGTACCTAATGTTATATAATATTTTAATTTTCAAAATTGTCAAATTACAAACAGGAATTTTGTTGTGACTTTTACAGCGTAAATCCTTTTTATTTTAACAGAAAAGTATATGATTTGTTTCCCCAATAAGTGATTAACAAGAAAGATCTATTTTTTAATCAATAACATTTGGCAGTGTCGTGACAATTCGACCATTGTGTTTGGTCGGATTAATCGTCAAGACGTTTCGACCATGGGTTTTGGTCTTTTCTAAATCTATATATATAAAATAGAATGTCTGTATGTCTGTTCTTTATACACTCTTAAAGGGGTAGCCTGGTGTAGCGGTTTTAAAAAATCGAATTTTTTCCCTTAAATTGATAGTATTCTATTTCTAAAATACGCTCCCTAAACCCTAAGCATGAATTTAGATTTTAGCGGGCTAAAATGAGCTTGATCGGTGCGCATGGTCGAGCGCTCCGAGGAGCAGGATGCTGGGGGAGAGCTCTCAACGGTCTTTGAAAAGGCTCGTTGCCGGCTGATTTGTGAAGATTTGTCGAAGAAAGAGCTGCTCGAAAGGTGTTTGGGTGGGCATATCCAAAATGCGAACGAGAGTTTCAACTCTACTGTTTGGCGGTTTACTCCAAAACACCTCCACTGCAGCCGGAAGATCATAGAGATTGCTGCTTACATAGCAGCTGGAATATTTAACGAAGGCTATCTGTCAGTGCTAAACATAATGTCAGATTTGGAAATAGTTATTGGGACAGCATGCAGAGATTATGCCGACAAAATTAATAATAGCCGTACGACCGTTCGATCAGAATCGTCGAAGTAAAAGCATTGCTCGCGAACTAAAAAATAAACATAAACAACGGCTGTTGGAGCAAAACGAGCTGTATGAAGAAGTTGAGGGGATATTATATGGAGCAGGGATAGCAGATTGACCATAAAGTATAGGTAAATCAACAATAATAAGCTTTTATCAACCTTCTTTCTTATTCGAAAACTTTAAACGCGTTTTTCTCAAAACCATGTTGCTTCCTCATAGAGGAAGCTTTGTTTTCGTGAATTTCGTATATGAACCTTCGATTACGTTTAAGTTGGGTTTAGTCAACCAAATTTAAAAAAAATTATATATGAAATAGGGGTAGAAGAAACCAACGAAGAGATTGGTTTTTGAGTTTTTTCTGCCAATATGTTCCGATTGTTGTAAAACGTCGAAATATCGCCTAAAAAAAAAATGTCCGTATGTGTGTATGTGTGTATGTGTGTGTGTATGTGCAGATTTAATGTCTGTGGTTGCTCTAACTTCCGCGAATATTGAGATATCGGGCTGTTTTTTTTTTAATCGATAGAGGAAAGTTAGTATTGAATTTGGCGATGATCGGTAAAAGGGTTCTTTTTTTAAAAAATTTTGAATTTTTTTAGAAATGTCCGTGGTTGCTCTAACATTCGCAAATTTGGAGATATCGATCTATTTCTAATTTTATTATATTTTTTAGTCTTTTCTATTCCTATTTCATATATAATTTTTTAATATTTGGTTGATTAGACCCAGCTTTATACGCGATCAGAGGTCCATAATTTTGATCGCATATAAAGCTAAGTCTAATCAACCGAATTTAAAAGAATTATATATAAAATAGGGGTAGAAATTGTTTTTTGAGTTTTCGATGCCAATGTGTTGCTTATGTTCGAAAACGTCGAATTTAAATTTTTTGAAGATCGGTTTTGAGGATCGGCTATCCACACATCAAATAACTTAGGGTAGATTGAAGCAAATCGGATTAATATAAGTTTTAAGACAATTCTCGTTAGTGTTTTATTTTAAACGAGCTATTTTATCGTCCTAATTAGTAATCCGATTTGCCTCGGTCTACCCTATACATTTTTTAGGCAGAAATCGGTAACCCTTTCACTAATCTCCGCCAAATTCAAAACAACCTCCCTTTAATGATACCTTATATATAAGATTACATGTATGATTTGTACATTTTTTAGGCAAAAATTGGAAACCCCTTCACCGATTGTTGCCAAATATTCAACACCAATCTATCTTTAATGATACTTTATCCATAAAAAAAGTGTGCAAGCAGAAACTTGCACATTGCTTTCTTATAGTTTTTAAGTGTGCAAGTAGAAACTTGCACATGGCTTCCTCATAGTTTTTTAGTGTGCAAGTAGAAACTTGCACATTGCTTCCTCATAGTTTTTAAATGTGCAAGTAGAAACTTGTACATTGCTTCCTCATAGTTTTTAAGTGAGCAAGTAGAAACTTGCACATTGCTTTCTTATAGTTTTTAAGTGTGCAAGTAGAAACCTGCATTGCTTCCTCTATGGAAGCCAAATTAATAAATATCTACTAATAATTATGCATACAAAAACAGGCTTCTTCATAGAGGAAGCAATGTGCAGGTTTTTACTTGCACACTTAAAAACTATAAGAAAGCAATGTGCACACACAAGTTTCTACTTGCACATTTTTTGAAATTGGCATACACAATAACTCAAAATATTCTTGATGGATCCAGATTATTTTTTTTTTAATTAAAGGTAATTAAATTGCCTTGAACTTATACCTATAATATATACTAAAAATTTTGTTCAAAAAAAGTTATAAACAAAAGAAAGTGCGAAATTCATGCAAAAAAATTTTTTTTTCAAACCACCATTTTTAAAATTTTTCATGATAAAACAAATCATGTTTTAGGTATAACTAAAAACTACACTCATAAACTTTACAAAAAAATTTTTTTTTTGTTTCAGATAGTTCTACGGGATGCTAGAGTGTACGCCATTCAGAAAGAATTTTCGAAGCCACCTTCGTATTTGATCGCATAACTCCTGTGTACTTACATATATTTATTCAAAAAAATTAATTTGAACATTTCAATATGTACACAATAAATGGTGTTAATTGCAAAAATATATATTAAGTAGTTTTTTTTTAAATCCAGAAAAAGAGCTTGTTTTTGGCGTTCTACACCAGGCTACCCCCTTAAACTATTTGATCGAATTTTTACCAAAAGTATATAAAATAGGAGTAGAATTTCCCGAAGAGTGCTATAAACTGTATAGTTTTTCGTTGCCGATTTTTTTGGAAACTGGTATCCGAAATTTTTCGTTACCAATCTTTTTGGAAATTGGTTACAAAATTTTTCAAATTTTTGGGGAAATAATTGAGTGAATCTTAAAGAATTATATACGACGGAATTGAATTTTAGTCGATAAAAAAGTGATATTTTTTAATTTATAGCATTTTTGTGGATTGGTGTGTATGTATGTTTGCTTAACTACTCATTCGTTAGTGGACCAAATTTTATCAGCCATGCTTGATAAAGGAATTTTTTTTTATTAAGGATATTAAAACACAAATGAAGTCGTTTGAAGAAAAACGACTCCCGGGCTTAAGCCCGGGTAACCAGCTAGTTGATATATATAATCTTTGATGCTTATGTATAAGCATCTCATTTTTATTAAATTAAATTATGAAATTTATTACGAAAAATATTACCTCAGCCAGGATTCGAACCTGGAACTTCCCTCATTCCGTGTAGGGCATCGTACCAATTCGACCACTGAGGCATGTGGTAATATTTTTTGCAATAACACATCTTAAGATAAATAATACTAAGATGGGAACACGGAATGAGAGAAGTTCCAGGTTCGAATCTTGACTAAGGTAATATTTTTCGAATATTTTTCGTATGGTTCCACGATATTCCGAGATAACAAAATTGAGTCTGCATATCTGCAAATTTCTAACAATGTTAGAAACATGATTGGGTGGTCAGGTGGTCAGGCGTGAGTGGAGGTCAGTAAGAGTGTGAAGGGCGCTTGAGGATGTGTGAGGGTGTACGCGATATATTAAAATCAATATGAACCGGATTTCTTATTTCTTATTTCTTAATCTGAAAATCCGTGTGTTTGCGTAAATATACACTGTAGTGTCTCGCTTCGCGCGTACTTGGCGCGAGACACTATCGTGTCTCTTGATGTGATTGGCGCAATTTAAAGATTTTATATGTTTTTTGAAAAATACGTATTACTTAAGTTGAGTTAGGTAACGCCAATTTTGTGATATAATAATTTTGTTAAAAAGAAATAAAGCTACTACCACTTAGGTTAGATTTTTGGATTTACAACATACATTGCGCGTGTACTTGGTGCCTTTTTTACTTTTTTTGAAAAAGGTAATTTTGTACTGTAACTATATGTTGCTTACCTTATTACTTTGTTATTTCTTTAGTTGGCCAGTGTGTATTTCGATTTTTGCAGGAGCAGCTCGATGACATCCCAAATTGTTAGTTCATATAAGAGACAAATAATAGCTCTAAAGAAACTTTTTGGCTATATTACTGTACATTAATATCTATAAAAAGAAGATGAACCGTGTTTATGGAAGCGCCTCCGGAGACTAAATTCAAAATGTTAGTTGTCCGGTACAGCATGCGAACGGTTACTGTCAATGTTGTACAATTTCAAACGTAATTTTGAATTGTTAGTAATACTTAGCGTCTGATATTTACAATTCTGGATCTATCTTTAAATTAATATTACTAAAACGGTCTACTAGTCCAATCACTATGTACAAAAAAACGGATTATAAAAGACATAATTCTGACCCAGGATTTTTCTTTTGGGGAGCGTTGGGGGGCTCAAAAAAAGCTTAATCTCAAGTTTTCGACCTCTGTTTTCCGCTTGCTTTTTTTACGGGAGTAAAAAATGTGAAAAAATGATTTTTTCGCGATAATTTGGTTTCTAATAAAGTTACAAGGTCGAATCAAAGCTCATTTTAAAGCTTTTTTTACGCTCTACAAATTATGTCGTATGACATTTTTACGTATGATCGATTGTTTTTGAGACATCGAACGAGAAAGGGAAATAAAAAAGTATGATATTTAGTTTTTTTCTTTTTACTTATTATTGTCGTCCGAAATTACAAAAATGCTTCAAATAAAACTTGTAGAGCGTAAAAAAACCTACAATTTTTATTTGTTATTCATTTCATTTAGTTGAAAATTACGCCTTGTAGAGCGCCTCAAAGTGGAGAGTCGTCACCATCGCGTCAGCGGCGCGTTGGTTACGTCGATACGCGGCACCGAACGCTTTCGCTAAGATTTCAGACTTCAATGTTTTCTTCATTGTTTTATATAAAGTAAACATACTAGCAAATGTTTATTATAGTAAACATCTGCTCGCCGGTCCTTTTTATCGCATTTGCCAGTCGTTTTCTGCATGTATATCGCAGCGAGCGGATGCTTTTTGAAACGAGAATTTTGTGGACATTTTGTTAGTGCAGTTTTTGGACATTTTGTTAGTGCAGTTTTTAATGAACAACAATGAGTGACTCGGATTGTTTTATATGTGAAAAACCTTTGATAACAGACGTTCAAGTGGTAAAATCGAGAGGTATTAAATCTCTTTTATTGGCGAGCGAGCAAAGAGGAGATGCGGAATATCATCGAAAGTTGCAGACATTGACCGAAGTTGCTGTACACGGGGCGTGTTACAAAACGTATTCGAATAAAAGATTAGCTTCGTTGGCTTCTCGGCGAAGTGGCAATGGCGAATCACCATCAACATCAAGAGAAGAACAGTGTCATCCAGATTTCCGATTCAAGAAAAATTGCTTATTTTGCGGTAAAGAAGCGAAAGGATCGTCATCAAAAGTACCTGCTAAATATCGAGTAAGAATTTCTTTAATAAATCACGATTCGTCGAAAGAATATATTCTGACAAAACTTGGTGGTCGCAATGATGAAGTTGCTCGTGCAATTGTACTTCACAGAATATTGTCACTTAGATATAAAACTGCACGCTTTCATGTATTCTTCAATGAAACGGTAAGTGTAATTTTCGTTTCAAAACAACTATCTGCAATGGCAAATACGTGTTTGATTCCCTTAAGAAAACTTGACGGTTTCAAAATATAATAATTTCAGGCTTTGCAAGATTTATTTGCAGGCGTAGTGCGATATGGAATTTTCAACGAAATTAAAGTAATAAATAAGAACATTTTACGATTTTTATTGCTGTGCAAGTTTTATTTGAAGCGTTTATACAGATTCGTGTGCGAAAAACAATAAAATAGAAAAAAAACTTTTTTGCGTCAATGAAATCGGAAATCTTAGCGAAAGCGTTCGGTGCCGCGTATCGACGTAACCAACGCGCCGCTGACGCGATGGCGACGACTCTCCACTTTGAGGCGCTCTACAAGGCGTAATTTTCAACTAAATGAAATGAATAACAAATAAAAATTGTAAGTTTTTTTACGCTCTACAAGTTTCATTTAAAGCATTTTTGCAATTTTGGACGACAATAATAAGTAAAAAGAAAAAAACTAAATATCATACTTTTTTATTTCCCTTTCTCGTTTGATGCCTCGAAAACAATCGATCATACGTAAAAATGTTATACGACATAATTTGTAGAGCGTAAAAAAAGCTTTAAAATGAGCTCTGATTCGACCTTGTAACTTTATTAGAAACCGAATTATCGCGGAAAAACCATTTTTTCACATTTTTTACTCCCGTAAAAAAAGCAAGCGGGAAACAGAGGTCGAAAACTTGAGATTAAGCTTTTCTTGAGCCCCCCAACACCCCCCAAAAAAAAATTCTGGGTCAGAATTATGTCTTTTTTAAATTTACATAGTGACTGGACTATACTTATAAGCTTCCATCCATGCACGGTTCATATGTAAGACACGTGGAGCAACAGAGGTGCGGTGAGATAGAGTGAAACTTATCGCATTACCATGTAGTTTAGATTAATGACGACCTCACCGATTGTCAATGACCTTGACATATATTATCAGGAACATGGCTCTGACTAACTTGCAAAAAGTTTTAGCCTCGTTGTTTATTACACAGTTATGAACAATTAAAGATAGTGACTGATCGATGCTTGAAACGCGCGCATGAATTATCAACTTTTATATTAAAAAATAAAAAGAGAATGATAGATAGTTGCAATGAACTAAGTAGGTTTATATATTTCATTAATATTATTTAGATATCGGATACATATTTGCCATAACATTGAAGAAAGCTTCTATTTGTTCACAATGATTGTAACGTAGGCGAAATAAAAATTCTACTAAATATTCTACATAATGATTTTTTCAAGTTCCATACCGTGAAATATTTGCGTGTGTCAACAACGTGTAAAAACGTGTTTCAACAACGTTTAATAATTTGCGTATGTGCACCACTCTCGGAATCAACAAAATTTATTTTGTGATTAACTGTTAAATGTATATAGTTTTCGTTGGCTAGACACTGATAAGATTTCCAACAATCTGATATGATTGTTGTTTCTGGATTTATCCATTTTTTAATAACAGCAAGTAATGTATTGAAAGATCGATCAGGTTCAATAAATAACACTGGTCAAAATCTTATCAGATTGTTTTTAAGGGGAATAGGTATTTTTTACTAATTTGGTTGCGCTGAACAAGAATCTAGCTTTGAAAATAATAAATTGTTTCTGATTTTTTAAATAAACGGGATCAAAAGTGCCAAAAAACGTGTTTTTGGTCATTTTTGAACACCTGTAGAAAAACAATGGAAGCTCCTGGATCCTTTTAGGGCCGGTTGTTCCACTTTCAGATAAACTATCTAGTAACTTATCTGATGGATAAATGTCTGTAGAGCGTTGTTCCATTTCTCGGTAAAATTTAACTTCCTGATAAATGGCCACTATCGACAGATAAATTACACGGTACTTTGGGTACCGTGTAAGCCACTTATCTGACAGATAAATGCGTAGTGGGATTAGAAATCATACCCCGTCAGCGGGAGATGCGCAGCGCTGGTGTGTCTGACGTTTCACGCATTTATATATTAATATTTTGCGATAAAGAATTTGGATATTATCGAACGGACGGTATCGGACGGTATCGAAAATGGAACCAGGATTATGCGAAAATCAACTTCTTTATGGTGACGAAGATGATAACGAAGAATCTGATGAAGAAATATATATAGTGGTGCTTCGCAAGCGATATACAGTTCGTCCACGTCCAGATTTATTTAACGAATATGATAATATAGAATTTGTAAGACGGTTTCGATTTCACAAACGCACTGTCCAGGTGATTTTAAATCTTATTGAAGAGAGAATAAGAAGCAGGACTGACAGGTAGATATTAAACGTATTTCTTATTTTTAGGTTATTTCAATAATGTATATGCTGTATAAGCAAGGATACTCGTGCAGCTATAACATATATGATAGTATATTAATATACAAGTATAAATTTTTATTTCAGAAATCATGCTGTATCACCACTACACCAGCTATTACTTACTTTAAGATTCTATGCAACTGGAACCTTTCAAGTTGCAATTGGTGATTTTGGTGGTATTCACAAATCCACAATGTGCAGGATTATAAAAAAGGTTACAGAAGCAATAGCTTCTTTACGTCCACGATATATTAATTTCCCTAATTCAGATCAGAGTCTAAGGGACACAAAACAAAGATTTTACAACATTGCTCGTTTCCCCAAAGTTGTAGGAGCAATTGATTGTACTCATGTCAAAATACAATCGCCAGGTATGTATTAGGTTGAAAATAATGAATAATAAATCTATAGTTATTTATATCTTGCTTATATATATATATTTATAGGTGGAGAAGAGGCTGAAGTATATAGAAATAGAAAAGGGATATTTACTATGAATGTGCAGGCTGTTTGTGACAGTGCTTTACAAATTTTGGACATTGTAGCACGGTGGCCTGGTTCAACCCATGATGCTACCATCTTTAATGCTAGCAGAGTACGTGCAAGATTTATTAATGCCGAAATGGGAAATGCACTATTACTTGGTGACAGTGGTTATGCTTGCACTAATTTTTTATTGACACCATTGCTTGAAATTCATAATCGAGCTGAACAATTATATAATGAATCTCAAATACGAACACGAAATGTCATTGAAAGATGTTTTGGAGTATGGAAACGAAGATTTTGTGCATTGGCATTTGGTCTAAGAGTGCAACCTGCAA
>NC_092368.1:10225113-10271397 GCF_030848805.1 Temnothorax longispinosus
ACTGCACAAGCTGTAATAGTAGCTACTGCAGTACTACATAATATTGCACGAGACATGGCAGAACCTGATCCTCCAGTCGATTTTGAGGCTGAAGCTGTAATTGAGGAATTGGAAATTCAACAAGTACAATTTCATAAGGGCATTGATAATGCAAATGAACGGCGATCATTAATTGATACATATTTTACAGGGTAATGTATTATTTTCTTCACACAATTTAAAAAACTATTTCTTTCTAACACAATTTTTGTTTACAGTCTTGTCTGTTGAAATGTACAATTGGTTAAAATTAATATAGTCTGACATCAGGAATGGAAAATTATATAATTATATATAACACTTTTGATTTGGGAATGATTTAATCACAAAAATTAATTTCCACATAGCTGTTTTGATTTTATAACATAAACCATTTACCTTTGTAACATAACATTTATATCTATTTTATAATATGTAATATAATAAAGAAATTTTACAATCAATCTGTGTAGAGTTTGTCTAATTCAGCTTCCATTATCTGTTTTAGCAATACTCTCGTTTCGCTTTCAACTTTAGCAGCTTTTAATCGTTCTGTATTTATCTCGCGTTCTACGAAGAATTGGTTTTCTTTCATCTCCAGTTCTTTCTTTAATATGTTCATTCTTATTTGGTGAAGTTCTTCCTTCATTTCTCGGTCTCGTTCTGAGGTTTCGTGAGAAATTTGCTGATGTATTTTTTTCAATCTTTTATTAGTACGTAGTTCTGGCGTTATTTTCTTTCTCAACATACAAACACCAGTATCGTTAGTAATTGTTTTCCTCTTATTGTTAGTTTCCCGATTACTGTCTTGATTGTTAGACTTTTCAATTCCTAAATTATTTTCTTCGTTGTCAGAAATGATTAAAAATTCCGCATCAAATTGTTCATCATGTGATCTTGTAGGACTAATCTGTTTGATAAAGAATGTGCTTTTAATTATTTTATTCGTGCATTAAAATATGCGTATCAATATATTTACAATGTACATACCATCCCCATATGTATATTATCAACATGTACAGTGTCATTTGTATCCATAGAATGTAAGTCCGTACCTGCAACTGTTGCATTTTTCTGAACTGTTGCATTTTCCTGGCTGGTTTCTGTTGAAATTCCATAAAATAGTTTTAAAGCTATCTTATATAATTAAGATAATATATATCTTATAAAATGATATACCTAATGGTTGATCGCAATCCCACACAGATGGTAGACCTTCTACAGATGATGGCTGCATCGAAAGGATATTTTCTTCAATGTCAGTTAAGGATCGAATTTGTGGTTCACCTCCACCAGTCTTAAATTGCTCCATTCTATTATGGGCTAATTTTTTCTTAATGTTTTTTTTCATATCTTCATATTTTGCTTTTAATGTCTTTTTTGATCGAAACACTTCACCAGAGTTGGAATTAAATGCTTCAGCTACTTTTTCCCATGCAGCATCTTTATCTCGCCAAGTTGTAGCATCTGTTTTTTTACACTCTATTATGTTTTTAAATTCGTGTACTGTCGAGACCAATATCTCAATTTCTTTATTAGAGAAATTGGAACTTCTTTCTCTCTTTCTCTTTTCGGTCATCCCTTTAGCATAAATTATTAAAATATATTAGATATATCTTATAATATATTTATATTTATTGTATGTACATAATTGTTATATCTTACTTGTATTCTATTATTATAAAAATGTTGCATATACGAATGAGTAATAATTGCCCGCCAGAAAATAAAGGTTAAGATGCACCCACTTGAAGTTGGCTGACAAACGTTTCCGGAAATAATAATCGCGATATATTTCTCTTAACTAGCAGGTAAATACCAATAGGATTAATAACCGTGGAACAACGCTCACGTATAAGTAGCTGGTAAACTATTCGGTAAGATTTATCCTATAGGTAGTAATCTGTCGAGTAAGCCGAGATTTATCGAAAGGTGGAACAACCGGCCCTTAATTGAGATGAAATAAAAGCTTAAACCTTGCCCTTTTAGGGCTGCGTTCGAAAACTTCACTTGGGTCTACACCAGCGTCGTTCTGTCCTTGTTCAACTTTTATTAAATAACAAAGATAGAATGACGCGGTGTGCACCCGAGTAAAGTTTTTGAATTCAGCCTAGGTTATAGATCGAAATATTAGGTGCCATTGACTTGGAGTAACGAAATTACTTCGCCACATGCTTTCATAGCCTCGCGCACTGTTCTCTCCGCTCTCCAGTTATTTTATTATTGGTATTAAGTTAATTTGAGAGTGATTTACTGTTGTTGATTTTAAATTTGTTATACGTTTTATTAGATTAGCTCTAGTTTTCGAAATATAGCTTTCTCTTAGAAAGCATAAAGGAAAGGTACAAGGAAACTAAAAATTAAAGTATGTCAGCTAACAGCAAAGTGTGCAACAATTTTTTAATTTTATTTTTCTTTACAAAGTTAAACGAACAAAGCATTAAAAAGTATTGTGTGCGCGCGGCCAGAAAAATATGTGGCGGAATCGGTGCGCACTTGTATAAAAAACTGTTACTGACAATGAGTACTCCAAGTTAATGGTACCTAATATTTTAATTTATAGTTTAAAAAGGCAAGGTTTAAGCTTTCATTTTATTTCAATTAAAAAAAGCTCTCGTTGCTTTTCTACAGGATGTTAAAAAATGGCTTAAAACACGTTTTTGTTAAATTAAATTAGAGCCAATTCATTATTTTCGTTTTCAGATTCGGATTCTACGGGAAAAAATCTATCAGAATCAGTTGCCATTGGCCCGACAAAAAATCCGTGTTTCCCAGTGTAATCGTTTGGTTAATTTCTCAATTCCACCGAGTGTCTATTGCCCTTCTATAATTTGGCCTTTATTATATTTTCTTTTCTTTACTTTAGCCTCATCAATTTCAATTATTTCTCCTTTTCCTCCAATCATTTCTGAACTTGATTCCATCCATTAAATACATAACTATCGAAAAATGCACAAATAGTGACAAAAATTTATAATAATATTAAAAACAATAATTCTGTAAAAAAATATAGAAGCAATTAATTTTAAGAATAAAAAATACAGTATTTTCCGGTTTTAAAACTGACTTGCCACAATTATACGATTGCGAATAATACGATATTTTGAACAATTATACGATTGTAAATAATATACGGTTACGAAAGGTACTTTATTTATCCCAAAGAGGCCTTAAAGGGCGTTTTGGAGGAACGTTCCCAAACTTTTACATTTCGGCGTTTTGAAGGGACGTATCCAACCCTGTAAAAATCAAAATCAATCAATAACAATTAGTTGACGGCCTCACAACCAAAAATAACATATAAGTCTTAAGCCTCCAGAATCTTAAACAGAACATTGTCATATATTGTCATATATTGCGCTCCCTACCCCTTCCATTGCCTCCTCCCCAGTCCCTCCCCTCGGTCCGCTTCGTCCTCGTCCTCTTCCGATGCCATCAGAGGTTTATCCTCCAATTTCTTCGCAATATCTTTTTCTGTCAACTCCCCTTCTTTCTCATTTTCCTTCTCTCTCCCTTCCTTTCTCTTTTCCCTCTCCTTTCCTTCTTTAATTCTTTCCTCCACCGACTTGTCTTCGTCTATTTTTACTTTCATCCTGCTTACACAGCTCGCTCTTACTGTCGTTACGTGCGTCTCCTACCTGTTCCCCTTCTTACCTTCGATCCCTTCCATCGATCTCTCGGTTTTGCCACCTGTCCGTCGCACATGTTGCGGCGACACCGGTCTGTTCTGCCGCCTTCGATCCCTTGCTTTTGCCGTCTGTCCGTCGCACACGTTGCGGTGATACTGGTCTGTTCTGTAGCTTTCTCCTCCTTGTCACTTCCTCCTTTCCCCAGGTTTCCCTCCTCTTCTCTCCTTCTCCTCGTCTTCTCCCTCACTATCCCTCGTCGCCTCTTTATTTCTTCCGTCACTCACTCCTCTCCTCTAAAGTTCCTTTATTTTTATTCCATCTCAACTCTTTGTTGTCCACCCACATCTTCTGGTAACCAATTGTCGTTTTCTTTCCCGCCTCTCTTTCTTCTTTTGCTCTCTTTTTTATTTCCTTCTGTATCTGTCTTTCCATCTTGGTGAGGTCATCGTCCAGAAAACTGTCATATTTTTTCCCTAACTCCCTCCTCGTTCTCATTATCTCCCTTTTGGCCTTCCAGTTTCTGCACTTCAGCATTGTCATTTTATTATCTCCGTATCCTATTTCCTGCACTTCCTCGATGACTACTTCTGTTTTATTTATTTCTCCTATCATCTTCTCGATCTTCTCCTTCCTTTCTGTTTCGTTTCTTCGCTTCCTTCACAATTATATTGCATCTCCGGCTTCTTCTCTCCGCCATTTCCAACTTTTTTTCTATCTCTTTCCATTTCTCCATTACTACTTTTCCCTCCTTTCCCTCCCTTCCATTCAAGCCCGTTTTTTCAACCTCTTCCTCCAGACTTTTCAATCCTTTCTCTATCGAGTTTCTTTGCTTTCCCCATTTTTCCTCCCTCCTTTTAAATTCCTTCTTCAACCCTTTTATTATCTCTTGTATCTCCTCTTTATCTTTTTTTCTTTCCTTTTCCTGCTCCTCCATTTTCTTTAGAATTTCTTTCAACATTTCCTCCGCCGTTATGCTCTTTTTCTTTTCTCCATCTTTTTTAATCTTTGCCGGCGGCGATCTGTTCATCTTCTTTAGAATTTCTTTTAACAAATCTTCTGTCGCCATGTTTCCTTCCCCCCTTTCTTTTTTTATCTTAGTTGGTGGTGATCTGTCGACCCTTCTTTCCTCGTTAAATTTTTCGAGGATTTCTATCTCTGCAGCTCTCGCCGCTTCTTCTTCTAACTCTTTTCTTTTTCTTTTCTGGATGAACTCTTTGACCGATCCTAGGCTGCCCGATCTTTCTCTTTGTTTGGCAAGCTCCTCAGCCTTTGTAGGCCTGCTTCTTGCTTTCTTCTCCCCTTCGCCTTCCCTCCTCTTTCCTTTATTTCCCTGCTGTTCACTCTCTAATCCTATTTCCTTCTCTGCCTCCATCCGCCCTTCTATTATCTCTCTAGTCTCCTTCTATAATCCGCGTGTTCCCTGTCTGTGGCCGTTCTTCTCACAATGCCTTCCCTCTCTTCACTTCACATACTCTCAGCCCGTCTTACTTTCACTCACGGTTTTAGCAACCTTTTTCTCCTCTATTCTGTCCTTTCCCGACTTCCCTCCACTTTTTCGCAAAATCTCGCTCCTCCACTTTCTCGTCCCTCCCGAGCTTCTCCTCCAGACCTCTCCTATGCCCTCCTAATCTGCCACAATTCACTCGCCTAACTCTCACGTGCCACTGTATCGTCCCGGAACCGGAAACCGATTGTGAATAATATAATATTTCAGTAAAAATACACATTAAGGATGTTCGAGTGGTACAATCGTAGACAAAAGTGATCGAAATCCAAAACTCCGGAATATCTTTGTTTAGAATTCATCGAAAGACTTGAAAATGGTAGCCAGAGCCAAAAATGATTATCTGGAAAAGTATTTTTGATTGCTAAACCATTTTTTTGGCTAAATTTGCGAATATTCTATTTTTCTTTAACTAACTTTTAGAAATAAAAATGCCCTATAACTTTGAAAAGAAAAAAGAATAAGTTAGCAAGTCTCGCGTAAACTAACCTAACCATTCACTGATTATTAAAGCAGCGATTCGCATGGCGAACGTTGTAGAGAGTAGACGTGTCGGGAAAGAGTGAAAGTTAGCAAACGAAAGTAATAGCGTTTTATAGTCGGGAGTGATAGAAGAGAGATAGGAGGGTACTCTAGAGGCGTAGTTAAACAAAAAAAAAAGAAATAATTAAGAAAAGTTTTGCCGCCCCCCTTCGAAAAGGGGGTTACTTATGTCCTTCGGCTTCGCGTGAAACGTTCTCCGATTGAAGATGCAAGCCGAGAAGGAATTGCGGATGGTTCCTTGACGACCGCGTTGTTTATATCCTTCGTCTGTTTGATTCTGTTCGAAGCTTCCGTCTTGTTCTGACGTGACAGCCCGTGTTCTCTTGTACGAGTAATTCCAATAAACAAGTTCCTTTTTGTAATACGGAGTTCCTTCTTTTGCGCGAGTGCTCGGTACGCGTTGAGTGAGCGTGTGCGAGTGCAGTCGAGCGGTTGAGCGTGACATTTGGGGGCTCGTCCGGGATCGTCTTACGGGCGAGCGTTAACGAGCGGTGAACGAAATGACAACTGCGGCTACGACGCGCTCAGCAGACGTCCGCCTCAGAAAGAGACCACGAGCGACGACGCCGGAGCAGCTCTCCGAGTTGGAGATGTTACGCGAGGAAGTACGAACACTCCAGGAGGAGAGGAGGCGACATCAGGAGCAAGAAGCAAAATTTTCGATTCAACTTTGACATAGGGACGAACCGATACAGCGAATAGAGGAGAGATTTGCGCAGCTAAGTTTCTCCGATAATATTTCCCCTACCGATACAAATTTCTCGTCGGAAAGAATGCGACTCGATTTGGGTTATCAAGAGACACGGTAGTGTCTCGCGCCAAGTACACGCGGAGCGAGACCGACCGTGACTCTTTTACGCGACGCGACGGGTTGCGAGTACCCGCGATGTTGAGATCTCGATAACGAGTGAACGGATCAAGTTCTAAGTAGGCTTGATCGATAGCTTGGGGTCCAATTAGGGGGGGGTTTCTCTCATAATATTTCGCTACGTGCCCTACGAGCGGAGATATTGCGACGCAAAGTCCAAATGGGAAAATTTATTTTTAAGATACTCCTCCTAACGCCGACGTTCTTGTATGATGACGTCATAATCAGAAACGTCACTTTCACTTTTTCGACGCTGGCGGCGCAGGTATCGCCAGTTTCGATATCGCGCGCGTATTTCAAAATTAGGTCGATAGACTTATCGGTCAGGAGGAAGATTTTTATTTAGGTAAATTAGGTAATATATAATATATATTGAGTCAACGGAAAAGAAGGTTCTCTACGCTCTACGCTTGGCAGAAAGTGCCGCTAGGGAATTTTTAAGTCGATTCTTATGAATCAAGCTTGATATAATATATATTTATTAAGTCAACGGAAAAAGAAGGTTCTCTACGCTTGGCAGAAAGTGCCGCTAGGGAATTTTTAAGTCGATTCTTATGAATCAAGCTTGAATTCGATGTCTAGGTATCCCAGGTTGCCGATGACGAGGTCCAGATAGTGCGCTTCATAGTTTTCGGTGTCCAGGTGTAATAATACGTTGAATTCGATGTCTACGTGTCCCAGGTTGCCGATGACGAGGTCCACATAGTGCGCTCCGTAGTTTTCGGTGTCTACGTGTATTAATACCTTGAATTCGATGTCCACGTGTCCCAGGTTGCCGATGACGGGATCCAGATAGTGCGCTTCATAGTTTTCGGTGTCCATGTGTAATCGTACGTTGAATTCGATGTCTAGGTGTCCCAGGTTGCCGATGACGAGGTCCACATAGTGCGCTCCGTAGTTTTCGGTGTCTACGTGTATTAATATCTTGAATTCGATGTCCACGTGTCCCATGTTGCCGATGACGGGATCCAGATAGTGCGCTTCATAGTTTTCGGTGTCCAGGTGTAATCGTACGTTGAATTCGATGTCTAGGTGTCCCAGGTTGCCGATGACAAGGTCCACATAGTGCGCTCCGTAGTTTTCGGTGTCTACGTGTATTAATACTTTGAATTCGATGTCCACGTGTCCCAGGTTGCCGATGACGGGATCCAGATAGTGCGCTTCATAGTTTTCGGTGTCCAGGTGTAATCGTACGTTGAATTCGATGTCTAGGTGTCCCAGGTTGCCGATGACAAGGTCCACATAGTGCGCTCTGTAGTTTTCGGTGTCTACGTGTATTAATACCTTGAATTCGATGTCCACGTGTCCCAGGTTGCCGATGACGGGATCCAGATAGTGCGCTTCATAGTTTTCGGTGTCCATGTGTAATCGTACGTTGAATTCAATGTCTAGGTGTCCCAGGTTGCCGATGACGAGGTCCACATAGTGCGCTCCGTAGTTTTCGGTGTCTACGTGTATTAATACTTTGAATTCGATGTCCACGTGTCCCAGGTTGCCGATGACGGGATCCAGATAGTGCGCTTCATAGTTTTCGGTGTCCAGGTGTAATCGTACGTTGAATTCGATGTCTACGTGTCCCAGGTTGCCGATGACGAGGTCCACATAGTGCGCTCCGTAGTTTTCGGTGTCTACGTGTATTAATACCTTGAATTCGATGTCCACGTGTCCCAGGTTGCCGATGACAAGATCCAGATAGTGCGCTTCATAGTTTTCGGTGTCCAGGTGTAATCGTACGTTGAATTCGATGTCTAAGTGTCCCAGGTTGCCGATAACGAGGTCCACATAGTGCGCTCCGGTGTCGGTGTCTACGTGCATTAATATCTTGAAATTGATGTCTAGGTGTCTCAGGTTGTTGATGACGAGGTCCACATAGTGCGCTTTGTAGTTTTTGGTGTCTAGGTGTATTAATAACTTTATAAATCTGAATGTAGGACACATAGATATCGAAAAAAGCGACATCGTGAAAATGTCAAACAGTTAAAAACGGCGAATGCGAGTCAAGCGCGGGACGAGGTGCGCAAAGAAGAATTATTTAGACTTGTTAATTTGAACGTTTCGGCTCTTCCTTTGAGCCATCTTCAGCATTTATTGAAAGTAATCGCTAGTCCTGCAGAGCTCGAGGAAGAAGACTCCCTTCTTGAGGAGATGTCGGAAACAAACGAGCTGGTACGCACGATTATGGTGGACATTACCACTATGAGAGAAAAAAAAAACTCTATTATTACGCAACGTCGTTTGAAAAAGGAAAGGAGAACGCTCACCTCAAGATCTGCAGAAGTCACAAAAGTACATTATTCGAAGTCAAAAGTCGCAATAGTCAAAAGATCGTACATCTCGGAGGGAGAATAAATTTGCAGTCACAACCGTCGCACATCTTAGAAATTAGCGGAAGAAATTGACAGTCAAGCGCACAGCGCAGCGGTTGGAAACGGTGTGAGACGAAGGATCGAACGAGTATTGATCACGGACGCTGTTATAAACATAGTGATGTGTCTCAGGAAAGGACGAACATAAATTAGATATTGTTTATGATAGGCAGATATGCGTGATGTAGGCACTCGGTATCCGATTGGAGGTTTAGACCATGGCGCTGTTGCTTAATATGTAAAACTTCCGAAATGAGACGTTTATGATAGTATCTTTCTCGATCTAAAATCTTCACATTATCCCAATCAAAATCATGATCGTTATGAATTCTGTGGTCAGTAATCACGGAATGAGAGGAACTATTTCTATTTATGTGACTGCGATGTTCCGATATTCTAGTTTTTAGTTGTCTACAGGTTTGCCCTACGTAAGAAGCATCACAGTCTCGACAAAAAATCTTATATACTACGTTGCTATTTTGATAAAACGGGAGAGCATCCTTCTGAACCTTGATAAATTTATTTAATTTATTAACACTGTAGTATGCTAAATGAGTATCAGATCCCCTAAAAATATCCTTAAATTTTGCAGAAAAGGAAGGAAAAAACGGGACCGTAAACCATTTTTTAAAAGAAGCGTCATCAACATCATCAGAATTTTGTTTTTTTTGTTTGTTTGTAAAAGAGACTTTTTAGACGTTCATGAATCGTGTTAAAAATAAGATCTAGAGGATAATCGTTGTTCAAAAGGATGCTGATAATAAGTTCTAGATTTTTTCTGTGAAACCTCGGATGCGAGAGTAGAAAGGCTCGGTCGATGAGTCCTATGATGGTTCCACGCTTTTGAGACGAAGGGTGACAAGAATAATAATTTAAATATCTACCGGAAAAGGTAGGTTTATGATACCAATCAAATTCGATTAAACCATTGTTATTAATGATGGTGGTATCTAAAAAATTGAGTTTATTGTCGCCAATCTCAATGGTAAATTGTAAACGTGGATGGAACGAATTAAATGTTTGTAAAGTGAAATCAACGGTATCGTTAGGTATAGCCATCGCTATATCATCCACATATCTGAAGAAAAACGGAATGTGAAAATTGAACATTCTCATCGCCCTCGTCTCAATATCCTGAAGGACTAAATCCGCAAGGTCAGGAGACAAAGGAGAGCCCATGGGAGATCCGAAATTCTGTTTATAGACCTTGTTGTTAAAACTAAAATAGGTGGAGTCGAGGATGAGTCTTACTGCAATAATAAATTCATCTTTCGGAATGTCGCAGTTTTTTGAAAGATGTTCCCATCTATTGCAAATACTGTCAATAGCAAGATCGGAAGGAACATTTGTAAAAAGGGAGACAACATCAAGCGAAATGAGTGTGTAATTGTCATCAATACGCGAATTGTTCAAAATATTGACGAGTTGAAAACTGTCTTTAATATGACTATTGGCTTTAGGAATACTGGAAGAAATAATGTTATGTAAAAATCTAGCTAAGTTATGTAGAGGTCCATCGATGGACGAAACTATAATTCTTAACGGATAATTTAGTTTGTGAATTTTCGGAAGTCCATAGGCTCTCGGAAGTACTCCATCACTACAATAAAGGAACTTATAAGTAGAGGATGAAATGTATTTCGAATTCTTCCATCTAGTAAGCAGAGTTCTCGTGTTTCTTGTGAGTGAAAGGATGGGATCTTTTTTGACTAAAGTATATGTGTTCGTGTCCGACAATAGCAGTTCCATCTTATTTTTGTAGTCAGGAAAATCCATGGCAACGGTTATGTTACCTTTATCGGCTCTAGTCAGAATTACATCAGGATTATTGAGAAGAAAATCTTTGGTTAGAGATAACATACCATAAATGATTTTGTCCGATTGGGAAGGAGAAAAATTAGAGTCTGAATTTAAATCGTTAATGATAGGAATAGAACGGTTTCTAATAAATGTTTGTGTCGCGATAGGAAGAGTTTTTATGTTGTTTTCAATGCTTTTAATGAACTCAAATAGAATTTTTTGTTTGTTGTGGTAAGGAAGTGAAAAATTGTCGCCCAGTTGTAGAAGATGAATAATGTCAGGAGGAAATTGGACGGAAGAAAGATTCACAAACCATTCTTTTTTTATAGTGTTGAAAGAAGATTTTGTTAAGGAGTTGGTGAAAGATATAGGTGAGATAAATATCTCGTGAGACAGAGTGTTTTCGTGGAGTATAGGATCGAAAGAGAAAATAGTATTAGTTCCCGAATTGTCGGAAAATGTAGTTCTAGGGGAATTGAGAGAGAGATCTGTATAAAAATAACGGACCGGTTTAATCACCTTTATTCTATCTCTCAACTGTTTATGACGCAGCCATGACATTTTCTTTGTGATGGAGTAATGCTTAGCAATGTCAAAGCGATGTAGAGATTTGTTTTGGCTAAGGAAAAAGGAATTATAGGTATGGAACGGTAAGCATTGAGAAACACTGCGTACTGTCCGAAAGATTTGCGTACGGAGATAGTCGATCTGTCGATATGTGTCACTTAATTCTAAACGCAGAGTTTTTTTAATAACGGAACTAATGTTAAAGTTAAATTTAGCCGCAATTTTAGGATTGTGAAACGTTAAGTTAGTATTTTTCATACGCTTAAGATGTGCAGGAACGATGTTATACATCAAGCAAAATCTTAAAAATTCCTTTCTATGTGTACATTTAATATAACACCTATTGAATTTAATCCAATTCTTAAGTAAGACGGTGGCATAAGGCCCAAAAACACGAGAAATAAAAGAAAAATAATCGTGAGTAGGAAAACGCATTTTTCAGCCTGCGTATAATAAATCATAAAAATGGACTCGTGAAAATGTCAAACAGTTAAAACCGGCGAATGCGAGTCAAGCGCGGGACGAGGTGCGCAAAGAAGAATTATTTAGACTTGTTAATTTGAACGTTTCGGCTCTTCCTTTGAGCCATCTTCAGCATTTATTGAAAGTAATCGCTAGTCCTGCAGAGCTCGAGGAAGAAGACTCCCTTCTTGAGGAGATGTCGGAAACAAACGAGCTGGTACGCACGATTATGGTGGACATTACCACTATGAGAGAAAAAAACTCTATTACGCAACGTCGTTTGAAAAAGGAAAGGAGAACGCTCACCTCAAGATCTGCAGAAGTCACAAAAGTACATTATTCGAAGTCAAAAGTCGCAATAGTCAAAAGATCGTACATCTCGGAGGGAGAATAAATTTGCAGTCACAACCGTCGCACATCTTAGAAATTAGCGGAAGAAATTGACAGTCAAGCGCACAGCGCAGCGGTTGGAAACGGTGTGAGACGAAGGATCGAACGAGTATTGATCACGGACGCTGTTATAAACATAGTGATGTGTCTCAGGAAAGGACGAACATAAATTAGATATTGTTTATGATAGGCAGATATGCGTGATGTAGGCACTCGGTATCCGATTGGAGGTTTAGACCATGGCGCTGTTGCTTAATATGTAAAACTTCCGAAATGAGACGTTTATGATAGTATCTTTCTCGATCTAAAATCTTCACATTATCCCAATCAAAATCATGATCGTTATGAATTCTGTGGTCAGTAATCACGGAATGAGAGGAACTATTTCTATTTATGTGACTGCGATGTTCCGATATTCTAGTTTTTAGTTGTCTACAGGTTTGCCCTACGTAAGAAGCATCACAGTCTCGACAAAAAATCTTATATACTACGTTGCTATTTTGATAAGACGGGAGAGCATCCTTCTGAACCTTGATAAATTTATTTAATTTATTAACACTGTAGTATGCTAAATGAGTATCAGATCCCCTAAAAATATCCTTAAATTTTGCAGAATTCAGACTCTAATTTTTCTCCTTCCCAATCGGACAAAATCATTTATGGTATGTTATCTCTAACCAAAGATTTTCTTCTCAATAATCCTGATGTAATTCTGACTAGAGCCGATAAAGGTAACATAACCGTTGCCATGGATTTTCCTGACTACAAAAATAAGATGGAATTGCTATTGTCGGACACGAACACATATACTTTAGTCAAAAAAGATCCCATCCTTTCACTCACAAGAAACACGAGAACTCTGCTTACTAGATGGAAGAATTCGAAATACATTTCATCCTCTACTTATAAGTTCCTTTATTGTAGTGATGGAGTACTTCCGAGAGCCTATGGACTTCCGAAAATTCACAAACTAAATTATCCGTTAAGAATTATAGTTTCGTCCATCGATGGACCTCTACATAACTTAGCTAGATTTTTACATAACATTATTTCTTCCAGTATTCCTAAAGCCAATAGTCATATTAAAGACAGTTTTCAACTCGTCAATATTTTGAACAATTCGCGTATTGATGACAATTACACACTCATTTCGCTTGATGTTGTCTCCCTTTTTACAAATGTTCCTTCCGATCTTGCTATTGACAGTATTTGCAATAGATGGGAACATCTCTCAAAAAACTGCGACATTCCGAAAGATGAATTTATTATTGCAGTAAGACTCATCCTCGACTCCACCTATTTTAGGTTTAACAACAAGGTCTATAAACAGAATTTCGGATCTCCCATGGGCTCTCCTTTGTCTCCTGACCTTGCGGATTTAGTCCTTCAGGATATTGAGACGAGGGCGATGAGAATGTTCAATTTTCACATTCCGTTTTTCTTCAGATATGTGGATGATATAGCGATGGCTATACCTAACGATACCGTTGATTTCACTTTACAAACATTTAATTCGTTCCATCCACGTTTACAATTTACCATTGAGATTGGCGACAATAAACTCAATTTTTTAGATACCACCATCATTAATAACAATGGTTTAATCAAATTTGATTGGTATCATAAACCTACCTTTTCCGGCAGATATTTAAATTATTATTCTTGTCACCCTTCGTCTCAAAAGCGTGGAACCATCATAGGACTCATCGACCGAGCCTTTCTACTCTCGCATCCGAGGTTTCACAGAAAAAATCTAGAACTTATTATCAGCATCCTTTTGAACAACGATTATCCTCTAGATCTTATTTTTAACACGATTCATGAACGTCTAAAAAGTCTCTTTTACAAACAAACAAAAAAACAAAATTCTGATGATGTTGATGACGCTTCTTTTAAAAAATGGTTTACGGTCCCGTTTTTTCCTTCCTTTTCTGCAAAATTTAAGGATATTTTTAGGGGATCTGATACTCATTTAGCATACTACAGTGTTAATAAATTAAATAAATTTATCAAGGTTCAGAAGGATGCTCTCCCGTCTTATCAAAATAGCAACGTAGTATATAAGATTTTTTGTCGAGACTGTGATGCTTCTTACGTAGGGCAAACCTGTAGACAACTAAAAACTAGAATATCGGAACATCGCAGTCACATAAATAGAAATAGTTCCTCTCATTCCGTGATTACTGACCACAGAATTCATAACGATCATGATTTTGATTGGGATAATGTGAAGATTTTAGATCGAGAAAGATACTATCATAAACGTCTCATTTCGGAAGTTTTACATATTAAGCAACAGCGCCATGGTCTAAACCTCCAATCGGATACCGAGTGCCTACATCACGCATATCTGCCTATCATAAACAATATCTAATTTATGTTCGTCCTTTCCTGAGACACATCACTATGTTTATAACAGCGTCCGTGATCAATACTCGTTCGATCCTTCGTCTCACACCGTTTCCAACCGCTGCGCTGTGTGCTTGACTGTCAATTTCTTCCGCTAATTTCTAAGATGTGTGACGGTTGTGACTGCAAATTTATTCTCCCTCCGAGATGTACGATCTTTTGACTATTGCGACTTTTGACTTCGAATAATGTACTTTTGTGACTTCTGCAGATCTTGAGGTGAGCGTTCTCCTTTCCTTTTTCAAACGACGTTGCGTAATAGAGTTTTTTTCTCTCATAGCGGTAATGTCCACCATAATCGTGCGTACCAGCTCGTTTGTTTCCGACATCTCCTCAAGAAGGGAGTCTTCTTCCTCGAGCTCTGCAGGACTAGCGATTACTTTCAATAAATGCTGAAGATGGCTCAAAGGAAGAGCCGAAACGTTCGTTCAAATTAACAAGTCTAAATAATTCTTCTTTGCGCACCTCGTCCCGCGCTCGACTCGCATTCGCCGTTTTTAACTGTTTGTCAAGGTATTAATACACCTGGATACCGAAAACTATGAAGCGCACTATGTGAACCTCGTCATCGGCAACCTGGGACACCTAGACATTGAATTCAAGCTTGATTCATAAGAATCGACTTAAAAATTCCCTAGCGGCAGAATCAAGAGACACGGTAGTGTCTCGCGCCAAGTACACGCGGAGCGAGACCGACCGTGACTTTTTTACGCGACGCGACGGGTTGCGAGTACCCGAGATGTTGAGATCTCAATAACGAGTGAACGGATCAAGTTCTAAGTAGGCTTGATCGATAGCTTGGGGTCCAATTAGGGGGGGGGGTTTCTCTTATAATATCCCGCTCCGTGCCCTACGAGCGGAGATATTGCGACGCAAAGTCCAAATGTGAAAATTTTTTATTAAGATACTTCTTCTTCTATCTACTTCTATATGACACTACAAAAAGGCGTGATATCCGTACAAAATTACCTTTTTCAAAAAAAAGGTAAAAAAATGCGCCAAGTACACGCATAGTAGTATATATGTATTATGTTGTTACCTCGAAAAAAACAAAGTGGTAGTATTATACCTCGAAATAACACCCTGTACATATTGTTTATACAATGCGTAATACTGCAAAAAGGCGTGATATCTGTACAAAATTACCTTTTTTAAAAAAGAGGTAAAGAAAGGCGCCAAGTACCCGCATAGTAGTGTATATGTTGTTACCTCGAAAAAAAAAACAGTGGTAGTATTATACCTTAAAAAAAATCTAAGTAACAAGTGGTAGACGAAATCTTTGTATCTTGAAAAATCTCGAAAAAACCTAAACAGTAGTATCTTCATCTCGAAAAAAAAAAAAACAAAGTAGTAGTATTATACCTCGAAAAAACCTAAGTAACAGGTGGTGGACGTAATCTTTGTATCTCCAAAAATCTCGAAAAAACCTAAGCAGTATTATTTTTATTTCCAAAAAATTATTACTCAAGTGATACACATCACAAAATTACGTTACCTTATCAAAAAAAGAGTCGCGCTTCAAGTGATCTATTATTACAATTACAAAAAAGAAATGATATCTTTTTTTAAATTACAGCGCCAATTACAGAGAACATATATTTTTCGAGATACAAAGATTACGTCTACCACTTGTTACTTAGGTTTTTTCGAGGTATAATATTACTACTGCTTTTCTTCGATTAGAATAAAAAATTGAATCATGAAGAATTACACAGAGGTAACAGTACAAAATACAAATATTTTATTAAAATATTTAAACCCAATAAGGGAATACAAGGTATTTAAATACAAAGTTTATATATGTATTTTAAAAGATTTAATCGCATCGCAAAGAATTACAGAGGTAACAGTACAAAAAATAAAAATATTTTATTAAAATACATAAATTTTTCTTGTCAAAAAACTTGGCGCTGCTAGACACATCGCCCACACCCACTCGCTCGCACATACACACCAGGCTGACCTAATTTTGAGGTCTAGCAGTGCCAAGTTTTTTGACAAGATAAACTAAAACCTGACGTTTTTGACGGAGGTGTCCCGCTGCGAGAGTTCTTCTCGCAGTTTAACTTAATCGCGCACGCGAATCAGTGGAGCGACGCGACGAAAACCGTGGCGTTGGTCTCTTGTTTAAGAGGAAAGGCGCGTTCGGTTTTAGAGAGTGTACTTGACATAGAAAATTTAGAATTCTCAGAGTTAAAATTAAAATTAGAGCTACGTTTTAGGGAAAGTAACTTTACATAAAATTACTATTCGTTATTCACGAATAAAAAACAAAAGTTTGGCGAAGATTATGCTTCTTTGGGTTCGGAAATGGAAAGACTTTCTCAATTGGCTTACCCCGAATGTTCTCATACGGTTAGAGATAAAATTGCGTGTGCGCAATTTATTTTGGCTCTTTACGATGGTTTTGTAAAAAGAACTCTCCAACTAGAGGGGATAACATCTCTGAGGTTAGCAGTAGAAAGAGCTAAGGCTATTAAAACCATTCAAGAGAATAGTTTTGATAGAAAGGGAGGTAATAATTTTAAAAAATTTAACAAAAATATAAATAAAAATAAATGATGAAAACAAAGAAGAAACTCCGTATTACAAAAAGGAACTTGTTTATTGGAATTACTCGTACAAGAGAACACGGGCTGTCACGTCAGAACGAGACGGAAGCTCCGAACAGAATCAAACAGATGAAGGATATAAACAACGCGGTCGTCAAGGAACGATCCGCGATTCCTTCTTGGCTCGCATCTTCAATCCGGAGAACGCTTCACGCGAAGCCGAAGGACGTAACAATATGGTGGATGGAAAAGAAAAAAAAATTCAATAAGTTACAAAATGGATTTAGAAGAGGAAAATCATGTATAGAAAATTTAGCGAAAATTACGGCAGATGCAAAAACGGCAATATTTAAAGGAGAATACTGTTTGGCAGCTTTCTTAGATGTATTTTCGGCATATGATAACGTGCAATTTCACATATTAAGAAATAAACTGATAGGAATGGACTGTCCGAAAAAAATGTTAAATTTTATAGATATATGGCTAAGCGACAGAGAAGTAGAATTTGTTGTTGATGGGGAAAAAACAATAACTAGAATAGTGAAAAAAGGATTACCTCAGGGTTCTGTCTTAAGCCCGGCGCTTTATGAAGTAAATACGTATGAGATAGATAAAGGATTAGAGATAGACATAATAGATATAGAATTTGCAGATGACATAGAAATGTATGTAAAAGAAAAAAAAGGAGAACAAAAGAAAACTAGAAAAAGCAGTTAAAACAATGGCAGAAAATCTTAGTGCAATAGGATTGGAATTAGAACCTCAAAAAACCAATTTAATAGAATTTAATAGACACGGGGTTATAGATAATGAAATGTTTATAGAACTTCAGGGAACAAAAATAAAATATAAAAAAGAAGCTAGGTTTCTAGGTATTAGGATAGATAATCAACTAAAGTTCGAAAGTCACATAGCAGAAGTAAGGGCGAAAATAGAAAAAGCAAATTATATTCTAAAATACTTGAATAACATAACGAGAGGGTCTGATTGCAACACAGCTTTGAATTTGTACAAAAGTTTAGTCCGTTCAGTAGCAGATTATGGCTACTTTATATATGCACCTAGTTTAGAAAGATTAAAAATAAAGCTAGAAAGAGGACAATTTTTAGGATTAAGGACAGCCCTTGGTTATCGTAATAGTACTCCGACAAATGTAATAATCGCAGAAGCAAAAGTAGAATTATTAAGTGAAAGAGCCCTGATGTTGGCAAAAAACTTTTGCCTGAAGGTTAAAAAGTATGGAAGCGAAGAAATTAAAAACAGTCTAGAAAACTTATTAAGAGCGGAAGCGAAAGAAAGATTGAAATTTCCACAAAAGAAAAAAGTACGCTCACAATGGCTTGGGATGAAATAAAAAAATATAGAAACAAAATAGGAGAAGAAAAGGAAATCTATGATTTATGGGAAACGGATTACGATATACTAACGGAAGAAATTGAAACGGATTTAGAAGTGGGAGAAATCTACAAGAATAAAGCGGAAATAAAGGAAAAAAGAAAAATCAAAGAGATGAAATATAAAAAAGAAGACTACAAGTTGATAGATGACTTTATGGACAAATATAACCAGAGAAATATCAAATTCATATACACGGATGAATCAAGGATCGAGGGAAACCCAAGTGTCGGAGCAGGAGTAGTGATAGAAGAAGAAGAAGATGCATACTATGCAAGTTTACCAAAAAAACTCGTCAGTATATACAGCAGAAGCATATGCAATAAATGCAGCTCTAAGGAAAATAGAGGACAAATTGGAAAGGGAAAATAAAGAAGAGAATGAAATGAATAAAATATTATCGGATAATCAAAGAGTAATAAAAGCAATTAAAAACAACAGATTAGACGTGTACAAAAATAAATATATACTAGATATTAGAAGGAGACACCACAAAATAAAAACAAGATACAATAAGAGAATAATCTATGCATGGATACCGTCTCACAAAGGATTCACGGGAAATGAAATGGCGGATAAACTAGCAAAAACGGGAACAGAAGAAAACAATAATAAGAGTATTGAAGTACCTATACAAGACTACATGACAATATTCAAGGAGGAAGCAAAAAAAAGAACACAAAAAAAAATAAAAAATGAAGCAAGTTATAAAGGAAGAGATTATTTTAGAAGATACTATGATGAAGAAAAAAAGAAACCATGGTTCTATAAAATAACAGCGGAAAGATATTTCTACACATGGATAAACAGAATACGAGCAAACCATTATAATTTGAACGAGTCTTTAGCCAAAAAAGAATACATAGCGACACCTGACTGTGAATGTGGAGACTACGTGGAGAATATCAATCACGTGATATGGGAATGCAGAAAATATGACAACCAGAGAGAAAAGTTGAACGAGGAGCTCGAGATCAGGAATCTTAGAGGAACGGGAGACATTTTTGAGATGGTCAAGAGGGAGGATTGGCCAAAAATTTCAGTGATATTTAGATTCATCAAAAAATTAAACAGGATTATATAAAGTGGAAGAAAGAATAGATCAATACCTAATTACGCTATATAGCCCAAATGTGAGGCTGAAGGCGTCTATAACTCCAACCGGAGTTTATAACCTCAAAAAAAATTAAAAAAAATATTATTAAAGCAGAGTCTGACAGTTCAAGTTATATAGTTGTTGGTTGTTTATTTATCGATGCCGTTCATTCAAAATGTGTATCTCTAATAATGTTTTTAAAAAACCTTGGAGGTTAACTCGATACTGACAGAATGCGAATGAATGAGAGAGAATATGAGCAAGAGACTGAAATAGAGAGATCAGCTATTTGCGACGTTGCCGATTTTACGCCAACGCTTGATTGATACATCTTCAGAATAGTCGAATTTCGTGATAGAGTAGAGTCGCGTCCACTAAGTACGCTAATATTGCGAAAACTCGACAGAAACACAAAACGCAATGAATCCGGCGTGTGAGAGATCGGCCAGCTTGACCTAACGGTTAGAAACGGAGTTGATGAAGGGTAGCGCAAGATTCAGTGGGGTGACGCATAAATCACACACTCACATGTTCAATAATAAAAAAGAAAAACAAGGTTTATTGTATATTGGCCAAAAAGGGCCGTAGTGGATAACAGTCGCTAGTATAACGTTGAAATACTATGAAACAGAATAGTAAGTGAATGCTTGAATCGCGGAAATCAGAATATCGAGTCGGATT
This sequence comes from Temnothorax longispinosus, assembly GCF_030848805.1. Taxonomy (NCBI): domain Eukaryota; kingdom Metazoa; phylum Arthropoda; class Insecta; order Hymenoptera; family Formicidae; genus Temnothorax; species Temnothorax longispinosus. The sequence goes on from NC_092368.1 coordinate 10,245,394, forward strand.
AGTAAATGAAAAGGTCATGAAGATCTGTTACCGAGGTTGAATTAACAGAATTAAAGAAAGTCGCCGGAAAGAACATCGATTACAGAATATAATTGGACACGATAGATGTGAGCGCAAGATATTGAGTAAATAGACGCGAGGTAGTAAAATAATACGAAATGCAACTAGAACTACAGATAATAGAATAGTTACAGATAATAGAATAGGTGGTAAAAATTAGGTTCGATTACAAAACCGAAACAAACGCGAGAAATTAACGGAGAATTATTGCACGTAACCGAAATTACTTATAAGGGCGCAAGAGACAGCAAATCCGATTACAAAGTAACGAGAACACACGCGAAACAAGAAAGATAACACAAGACTGTAAGAATAGAATTTGGAGTGCAAATCCGCCAAATTAAGTGCGCGAATCAATAAACGCACATTATTTCTGCGGCGCCACGCTTAGCGCGCACGGACGTAATTTCCCCGATCGCAAAAGGATTTTGTCGCCAACGCGAATTATCAAAAAACTCGCGCTAAGAGGGTATAAAGCTCGCGAAAATACTCTCGGCGACGCAATAGACCTCGCCAGAACGCTCGGCGTAATGCGGTCAATGCGGAATACCGCAACAATCCCACGAAGTATACGAAAACACTACATGCTAGATTTAACGCAGAATAAAAGATACATAGTTAAGGCGAACGATACTTGAGCCCTTGAGCGCGAGTAACATCCAAATGCAAATAATAAGTCAACGCGAGTCATATTTTAATGCAAGTACGAAGTTAACACAAATAATATCCTAACGCAATTAATGTGTCACGCAAGTCATGATCTAACGTAATTAATCAGTCAACGCGAATAATATACCAACGCCATCAATGAGTTACGCGAGTAATAATCTAACGCCATTAACAAGGCACGCAAATAACATTCTATCGCAAATCATATCGCGTGGAAAAATTTAAGTCCCGACCGTACAAATTACGACGCACAATGAAATACGCTGTCGCGAACGCGAAGGTAGCGAGCAATGGCGGATTTGCGATATCGAAATCCGTTTCGGACGCGTCTACCGCGATCTCCAAAGGCATACGATTTTTAGTCGCAATCCCATGGCCACGAGACCATTCCGGTGCCCCTCGCTTTCGCTGTCGATCGCTAATTATACGCTTTGTCGGCGAATACGTCGAATACCGTGCCTTTAACCGTTGTTCCCGAGCGAGAGCGCGACCCGGAGAGTGGTGTCGTGGCTTTACAAGAAATATTACGCGAGGCAACCTCACCAGTGGTTTGCTTTCCCTCGAAGGTTTCTCGCCGTCGTCCCAAGGCTTAAGAATAGCAGGCTCGGCTGCCGGACGAGTTAAGTAATAGACTCGCTTTTATTGCGCGGTTCCGGAGCTTCGACGCGTCGACACTCGAGGACGATCTAGAGTGCTCCCGAAAATCCGCTTGATAGCGGAATCAATGACGCGTCCCACCCCGGGCGTACGCGGCCCCGCAGCGCGACCACGCGGGCCAATTAGGGTGAGCTCGCAGGCTCGCGATGTATACTTGCGGAGGGCTGTCAACCACGGCTCCCGCAGGGCACTTTAATGGCCCCTCGCTCGCGCGGCGATTTCCCGGGATCCTTCCCGGCAGCGGACGGGACGCTATATTTCCCTCGTATTCCTTCCTCTCGGTCCGGGAATGGTGGCCATCCATTCCGGAGTTCGGTCTGCAGGAGAGGAGGGCAGGTGTGATTCATTCTGCCCCGGCGCCTGGGGTCCTGCTTTCTACGGGTCCGCCCGCCGCTGTGTCACGCGCCGCGCGCGTGTCCTCCTGCGCTCTCTGGTGCTCGACGGCCCGCGAGCCTCGCCGCGGTCCGCTTTCGTCGATCGATTTCTCGCCTCAATTCTCCGGGCTTGTTCCTTCCTTTTGCTTTCGCGTATTTTCTCGGAGAAGATCCTTGTCTCGTCTCGGTAAGGTGCCACGCATTATACAAAAATAAAATAAAAGGGATCAGAAAATGCAACGCGATTATGATATGCCCCTGGAGATCTCGCATCGACTCTCGGGACCGCCCTCGGGCGCAAAACCCGCGCCTTGTGACAGCGGCGGGGCGCTGCCACGATGCAGCGAAACTGCAACGTCACAAACTTTAGGTCGATCGGGAAAAGGGGTCATTCGGAACTATATCTAATTTCTCAAAAAAGCAAACGTCCTAAAAGTTCTGAAATTTTAATGTTTTTCTTTTATTAATATACTACACCCTAAAAAAAATTGATCAAAGTCTACAATTTGGTTATTAGTGTATTTAACTGATTTATTCAAAATAAAAATCATGCGTGTGGTCGCCACGCGCGTTAGAAGTGAAACTTCTGAAGGCAAGGTTTTGCCATAACTTTTCTGAAATTAATACAAAAACAATGCACCGGAATTAGTCACTCCAAGCCGCCCGCAACTCAAAAATATAGTGTTATACGCAGTTCTCACTATATCCGTCTTGCCGTACGCCTGATCGAATTTTCGTGACGCGTTTTCGAGTCGCAAAATCGAATTTACTTACCGATCCAAAAGGAGTTTCACTTTGTACGCCTGTTGGTCGAATTTTCGTGACACTATTTCGTGACGTTTTTTCGTGTCGCACAATCGAACTTACTACCGTACCAATTAAAGAAGTTTCATTTCGTACGCCAATTGGTCGAAAATTTTCGTTGCACTTTTTGTGTCGCATAATCGAACTTACTACCGTGCCAGAAGAAGAACCGTCTCGCCAACGCCATACGCCTATTGGTCGAATTTTTGTTACATTTTTCGTGTCGCACAATCGAACTTACTACCGTACCAAAGAAGTTTCATTTCGTACGCTTATTGGTCGAATTTTCGTCACATTTTCCGTGTCGCACAATCGAACTTACTACCGTACCAAAGAAGTTTCATTTCGTACGCCTATTGGTCGAATTTTCGTTACATTTTCCGTGTCGCACAATCGAACTTACTACCGTACCAAAGAAGTTTCATTTCGTACGCCTATTGGTCGAATTTTCGTTACACTTTCCGTGTCGCATAATCGAACTTACTACCGTGCCAGAAGAAGAACCATCTCGCCAACGCCGTACGCCTATTGGTCAAATTTTCGTTACACTATTTGTGTCGCACAATCGAACTTACTACCGTACCAAAGAAGTTTCACTTTCGTTACACTTTATCGTGTCGCGAATCGAATTCACTACCGTGCCTAAAGAAGTTTCACTTCAAAAATTTAGTTTCTCATAAGAACACGTGTTAAATTAAAATCGCGATATCTCGCGAATAAGCATCCTAGTTAATTTCAAGTTTTTGTGGAAACTGTGGGAAGTCTTAAAGAACATGCTCACCGATGTTCATCAATTTCTGATATTTTTTTAATTCTCGGAAATTGGACTCGATCATCATTAAGTTAGCCACCTCCGATGACCTTGACCTTGACATATGTTGTCAAGGACATGACCCTGAGTAACTTTTTTTCAATTTAATTGTCGCTTATTGCTTATTTAAAAGTTATGAACAAAAAAATTTGAGAAATTTACAAGTTTGTGTCAGTGCTAAAGGAAGTAATTTGCTAATGTATGTACTACATAGACACTACACATGTAGGCGGGAAAGTCCCTTTCCCGCAAGCAGGGGCGGATGGGGGTGAACCTCGGTTAGCGTGGAAAGTTAAAAACCGAATCGTACAATGATAAATCTCGTTTCGCTCTATAAGTAAGGGTGAGGTGGGGTAGGGTGAATATCGCTTTGCGTGGAAAGTACAATGCTATCTAGAAGTACAGAGATAATAGATATATAGATAATACACATATAAGCGGGAGTGGGTAGGGTGGACCTTAATTTTTTATTTAAAAATACGAAAAAAAGTAAATTACATTTTTTTGTTTCTGTAATTGCTGTATGAAACGCAATATTATCACGTTATGGATACATTTCTGCCATTATCAAAAAAAAGTTTGTGCGAGTATATACTGTAATATATGTTATTTTTTCAGTGCTAAGAGAAGTAATTTGCTGATATGTGTATTGTGTATATAGACAGTACTCATGTAGGCGGAGGTGGGTGAAGGTGGACATCGGTTCACGTGGAAAGTTGAAAACCCGAACCTACAATGATAGACCCCGTTTTGCTCTATAAGCAGGGGTGGGATGGATCTCGCTTTGCTTGGAAAATACAATGTCCAGAGAACCATAGCAAGCAAGGTTTACCCCACCCTACTCTATCCCTGTTTACAGGGCAAAATGAGGTCTATCACTGTATGGTTCGGTTTTCAACTTTCCACGCTAACTGCGATCCACCTCCACCCACTCCTGCTTGGGGGGGCGGTAGCTGCTATCGGAAGGGCTATACCGCCCCTTCCCCGTCTACATGTGTACTGTTTATGCATATCATCAAATTACTTCCCTTAGCACTGACACAAACTTGTAAATGTCTCAAACTTTTTTGTACATAACTTTTTAATAAGCAACAAGCGACGGCTAAGATCTTCTAAAAATCATTCAGAAGGGTAACCTCTATAATATATGTCAAGGTCAAAGTCATCGGAGGTGGCTAACTTAATGTGTATTTTTACTAAAGATTTTACTATTTTGACAAACATTGCTCTATTAGTGTGGATATATAATGGTTTAAATTTGAATGTTAAAGTATACATTAGTATGTTTATTGCGTACCAATTTGCTTTGCATGTTTAATTGTATAAATAGAACTAACTTCTATTTTACTAGGTACATGTCAACTTTATTTTTACTTATATAATTGGTTAATATTTATTACAATCTTGTTTTACATTTATGTAGGTATTATATTATATTTATAATTATATTTATACTTATTTCAATGTTCTTATATGCATTCATACGCAAAATGATGAATGAATAAAAATAAATATAAGAATGTACATGTATATATAGTGTGTTCGATTAATGGATGTCATAAAAAATTCAGTCAAAAAGTCCTTTACAGTTTTTGGATATTTTTAATATTAAACAAAATATTGCAAGTCAAAGTTTGAATAATTTCCCAAATCAAACGCTACAATTTACGCGCTGCGCACTCAGTAGTTCGGTCAAAGACGGGACCGCAGATTCCCTTACTTGTTCCATTCTTGCGTACTCGTGTAGAGTTTACTTTACTAAGCAAAATAACGTAAACATAGAAAAATTTATTCTTTATATATTAACACATTTTAAGCTTTAAAGCAGCTTTTAGTTTCGAAGCTGTACACAAATTCGCTTTTGATAGTGGGGTATGTAGGAAAATCTGTGATTCCGCCCTTGTCCGAACTATCAAACACGCGGCGCGTAAACCGTAGCACTTGATTTAAAAAATTATTTAAACTTTATCTTGCAATATCTCGCTTAATATTTAAAGAATCCAAAAACTGTAAAGAACTTTTCGACTAAGTTTTTTATGTAGAATATGTGATTTTTTATGACGTGCATCAATCGAATATCCTGTATATAAACATCATTATAAAATATTATGTATTGATGAAAAGGTGGCCCAGCGTATCGTTGCCGATATCGAACTTGCCGAAAACATCAAACTTGAAGCCGTAGCTGCCTGTCAGTTTTTCCATATTTGTGCCAAAGATATGAGTGCAAAATTCTATGAACTTACGAGTAGGAAAATCTATGTCACAGCTGCCTCATTCCTCGACCTCGTGCGAATGTTTTCCGATCTAACGATGGAGAAACAGCAGGAACTCGCTCTTAATAGGTAAGAATTAAATCAGAAGTACTACAGTTGTAATAGTATTCTATTGTGAAATATCTCTTGTCTCTTTTTCACTATATGTAAAATAGACACAGATAACTATATCATATCATGTAATTAATATATATATATATATATATATATATATATATATATATATATACATATATTGTGACGTGACAAATCGCGTCCGTCACCCGGACGGGGTCGGCTAAGGAGAAATTCGGGAGTGCTTCCTCGCTCGATCGCGGGGGAGGGCAATTGCGGCGCTTCGGCGGATTTATTAATTAGTTTTATTTAGGGAATTGCCGGTGGTGACCGGATCAACCTTGTAACGGCCTTGAGTCGCCACGAGGGAGGAATCAGAGGACACACCCAGGGAGATGGTCGAGGGACATGGCAGTGGCGGCCATCGGTCGGATCGCGCCCGCAAGAGCAATGCGAGGGCCCCCGTGCGAGATACGACGCCGAGCTCGGCCGCCGCAGAGGAGACTGAGGAACCCCGGGGGACGCCCTGACAAAGTAAAACAGGGTGCATCGTGTATGATCTCTGGCCGCCACCCCAAGGGGCCTTCGGTATACGTGGCCCGGCCAGCCTGACCTACGTAACGCGCGCCGGGTCAAATAATCGCGGCCCGGACAGCCGAATTATTCAAAAGCACCGCGCCGAGACGAAGTTAGTACGAGCCGCGCCGCAGGAAGGAGCGGCGCTAGGCGCATGGAAGAGTGCGCTCGGATCGGCGGACACTGCAAGCGGTGCGCCACTGCGCAGGCGCGGGGAACCGGCGCGATACCGACGGACCATTGTCCCCTCACTGTCGTGCTGAACCGAGCTAGATGAACACCCTTCGACGACCGATCCGGAGGCTCTCCGTGGGACATCGTTTTGTAAGGTCACCACTCTGGCGCCCCCGCGGTAGTGAGAATTTGTTCGAGGCGCTGGCCCCGGTTTGCGCTGTCAGTTACCTTGGAAAAGCTTGTTACCTTGCGCTCTACCTTGTCGAGAAGTCTGAATTGAAATCCACTAAATCCCCCGGCGAGAACAAATCCTCCAGTAAGTAGGGATCTAGTACGCCCTCCCCAGGAACACCGTCGCGGCCGACAGTCACTTTGCGTATTCGTTAGTGTGTATGATATTCGTGATAAAGGTTAGAGTCGCTATCGCGCTATTGTGTGTATGGTATTTGTGATAAATGTTAAAGTCGCTATCGTGCTATTGTGTGTGCGGTATTCGTGATAAATGTTAGAGCCACGATCGCGCAATTCGTGTCGCGGACGTTGGTGTAAATGTAGAGTACTTTGCATTGGGTAAGACCGTCGAGTCGTCGGAATTGGCGCGTGGCCGTGGAACCACCGGGTTTCGTCGTGAGCAAGTAATACGGAAATTTCGGGATTCGCATGTCCAGCCGCGGAATCGTCCGCGATTCGGGTTGTCTTGCATTGGTGGATCGAGGCGAGAACGATCGTCTGCCGCTGGGTCGGCATGGCGAGGCCAACCGCCGAGAGTTGGGTAATGTGAGGCGAGGACGATAGTCTGTCGCTGGTTCGGCATGGCGAGGCCAACCGCCAAGAGTTGGGTAATGTGAGTATGCGTACGTTGGGTGGGTCCGATTCGTGAGTATAAGGGTGCTGTCACATGGCAGTCAGAAATTCAGAAAACGGAATCTCGGAAAAGTAACGGAGAGGGGGTCTACCAATCAGAGTCAGCTCGATCGGTGCGATTATTCAAGGGCTTCCCATGGAACGACTTTTACGGAAAACTAAATGGCATTCTAACCTTAACATATTTTTAAATTAAAGAGATTTCTATATAATTTTAGAGTATAATAAAAAATACGTCGAAGCTTTATTTTTTAATAGACTGTACTACTACGGTAAATATATTTTTTCTTCTAAAACAATAAAAATAATTTTTTCAATTTTTACTTATTCCGGAAATATCAGTCCATGGGGAGACCAGTCACAAAAATTTCGGACTGACAAGTCCGCAATTTTTGCATGTCTGACAGTATGTACATTAACTATTTATGTATTAAAAATTGTGTATTTATATTATTTTGTAGAGATAGAGATCATGAAATGGAAAAAAATTAAAATACTTTTAACGAAAGAAGTTATTAAATGCAACTTCTGACCCCCTTTCCGTTACTTTTCTGAGATTCCGTTTTCCGAATTTCTGACTGCCATGTGACAGCACCCTAAGTCATTGCGTGTTATTCGGAATCGTGAGTATGCATGAGTATAAGTCGTTGCGTGTTATTCGGATTTGTGAGTATGCGTGAGTACAAGTCGTGCGTGTCCTTCGGTATTTGAGTGCTTCGTGATTCGTGTTTGCGCGGAAAGTGGTTCGCCACATTGACATTCGTCTTTACATCTTTTCCGATATCTTTCTCGTTTCTGACTCAAACATAATTCTGTTTTCTTATTGCTGATTCAAACACCTTATTCTATCTGTCTTATTTCTGATCTCAAATATATTATTCGGTTTTTGATCTTAAGCATATATTTCTGTCTCTGATTTCAAATATGTTGACTACATTTTTGTCTCTGATTTCAACTAGGTTATCTCTCCGATTACATTTCTATCACCAATTTCAAATGTATATTATTCTATTTCTGTTAAGTTGTGTCTGATTAATTGTGTCATGCCTCCTCTCCTTTCCATAGAAAAGAAACTACGCCCTGAGGTATCGCGTTAGATATTGGTGCTAAGGTATTGTACGATGGTGCAAATAGTCGCGCTTGGCGCCCATTTTATTGCGTTTATCTGGCAATTCTCTGCGGGCATCCGCCCGCGTTACTTTGACGTCTCTCAACCTAACTTAGCGTTTGTGAATCCGCGATTGCCCTGCTCCGGATAGCGAAACCGTGGGAAATAGCGTCGCAATGTTCAGGACGGCCAGTGGGAAGATAGGAAACAATGGAGTATGGAGAATCGGATAACGTCGTCGAACGTTCTAAACCGATTGATATACATATATTTGTCCTGAAGGTTGCGGGCACTCATTGCTTTTTTTATTCCTTTGTTCCAGTTTTTTTGGTCTTCCTTTTTTCCTCCGTTGTTATGGTGTCCAGTTCATGGCTTGTTTGGGCAGTCGGGTGTCGGTCATTCGTTGTACGTGACCATACCAAATTAGTTGTTTTTTTTCTATATCCTTGATGATAGTGTCTTCTATTCTCATCTCTTGGCGTACTTCCTCGTTTCTTACTTTTTGCATCCTTGAAATTTCCGCCGATCTTCGTAGTGCGTCCATCTCTGTAGCTTCCACTCGCTTTTTTTTCAGTAAGTCTCCATGTTTCTGCTTCATAGATTAGGTTGGTTTTTATCATGGCGTTATAAATATTAAACTTTTGTGTTTTGTTTATGTTTTTGCTCCATAGGATTCCATTTAGACAACCTATTCCTTTCTTTGGGTTATTCTTGTTTTTATCTCTTTGTCGTCAATTCCGATTTGATCAAAAATAACCCCTAGATATTTGTATTCATCGCATCCTTCTATTTCCTCCGTGTTATTTATTTGCAAATTACTTTTGTCATTGCTGATACACAAGTATTTTGTTTTTTGGACGTTTGTTGACAGGCCTTATTCTTCATATGTTTCTTTAAATTTTCTGGCCATATATTCTAAATCCTTTTTGCCGCCCGCCAGCACTCCTTGATTGTCTGCAAATTGTAGTGTGTATACTATTGTGTTTGTTAGGGGTATTCCCATTCCATGGCATTTTTGTTTTCACCTTGACAACTCTTTTTTGACATAGATCTTGAATAGAGTGGGTGAGATGCAGCATCCCTGCCTTTGATTTTTGAATTCGAGTCTGTATATAGGTTTTGTATAGCTGTAATTAATGTATGATTTATATTTGTTTCTTTTATAATTTTCCATAGTTTTCTAGTACGCCTTATTGTTAGTCAAATTTATAAAAAGAATATGCGTCTCTTGGTATGTAGCTGCTCTTTTTTCAATTATTTGTTTCATACAGAATATATTATTATTGCATGATCTTTCTCCTTAAAACCCATATTGTTCTTCCTTTTGATTAAATTTTTTTTTGATGAGGTCTCTGAGTATTTTTCCATATAGTCGACTTAATGTGCTCATTATTGACAAGCCTCTGTAATTTTGGCAGTTGTCCTTACTTCCCTTCTTGTATAGAGATAATATGTGCTTTTTTCCATTCTTTGGGTACTTCTTGAACATTTAGACACTTATTAAATACATATGTAAGTAGTTCGTGAAGTTTTGTTGTTCCTGTTTTAAGTAACTCCGCATATATGCCTTCTGGTCCACATAATTTTCCATTTTTGAGTTTTTTAATCGCCGCGACTACATCATTCTTATCTATTTTAACCCGTTCTCCTAGCACATTTATTGGAATTTTTTCTTCCTTATATTCAAGTCCTTTTTCAATAAGTAATTCTTGGTAGTGTTTTGACCCATTGATTTTCAGGTATTATCTGGATTATTGCTTTTTTCTTTCCTGTAGTTTTAACTGACTTTCCAGGCTTCTGAGCATTTTCTCCCTCCTATGTAGGTACCTATTTCTTTGCATTTATTGTCCACATCTCGTTCTTCCTAAAGTTGATTATTCTTCTTACTTTTCTTTTAATCTCGTCGTATTCTTCTTTGTCATTTTGATTTTTCGTGCTCAGCTTTTTTGTAATTTATATATATTTGTAAAAATTATCGTAAAATTGATAAAACTGTTGAAATTTTTTTAGATTTGAATAGTGCAATAGATATATTATAATAATTCGTTATGTATTTTTTTTACAACAAGAAACATAAAAATCTATTACTATTTTTATTACTTTTTAGAAAGTACCCAGAAGTGTCACCTTTGATTTTAATGATCTTTGAATAAAAATTGTTATGTAGATGAAAAAAAAGACATGTATTTTTTATAAGTGCTCCCTCTTAAGCACGTTAAATGTGTGAAATACTGTTTTAATATAAACTGATTTCTATGATTATAAGTATATATTATTTAAAAAAAAATGAACGCGTGGTCGCCACGCGCGTTAGAAGTGAAACTTCTGAAAGCAAGGGCTTTGCCATAACTTTTTGTGTCGTAAAATTCGTGTCGCAAAATTCATGTCGCAAAATTTGTGACGCTTTTTTGTGTCGCAAAATCGAACTTACTACCGTGCCAAAAGAAGAAAAGAAAACATATAGACGCTCAGGGTTAATAACAACTGTTGTGTTGAAACCAGAATTGCAAAAGTGGTAATTAAAATATTTATTTAAAGAAGTTTAATTTCGTACGCCTATTGGTCAAATTTTCGTTACACTTTTCGTGTCGCATAATTGAACTTACTACCATGCCAGAAGAAGAACCGTCTCGCCAACGCTGTACGCCTATTGGTCAAATTTTCGTTACACTTTTCGTGTCGCACAATCGAACTTACTACCGTACCAAAGAAGTTTCACTTCCGTTACACTTTTTCGTGTCGCGAATCGAACTCACTACCGTGCCTAAAGAAGTTTCACTTCAAAAATATTAAGAAAATATTTTAAAAAATAGTTCTAAACATTGTATTATACATTTTTTGAAAATGGTTTTTAAAACATGTCCACAAACTGTTGCTCTTAAAAACGTTGATATTTTTTTTTTACTAAATTAATAATTCACAGGCACACACAAAAAAAAGTGGTCTGTACCAAAGACTAGACCCATCATTTCTTATGTATTTTGACGTGCTGAATCCAAATCCGGGGTCAAAATTGACCTCCACTACACCAATTTTTTTTAAGTCGCGAAAAACCACCATTGAAAACGGAAAATTCCAATATAAAGTGGGTCAGCGTTAGGTACAAATGTGGCAACCAACTGTAAGACCCAAATTATATGTCCTGAATCCGAATCTCGGGCCAGCATTACTGTACCACCCTCCACTTTCTTTTTAATCACGAAAAACCACCCTTTAAAACAGAAAATTCCGCTGTAAGGTGGATCAGCGTCAGGTACAAATGTGGCAACTAACTGTAAGACAAAAATTATATGTACTTTGATGTCCTGAATCCGAATCTCGGGCCAGCATTACTGTACCACCCCCTACTTTCTTTTTAATCACGAAAAACCTCTCTTTAAAACAGAAAATCCCGCTGTAAGGTGGATCAGCGTCAGGTACAAATGTAACAACCGACGTTACGGCCGAGTTGAACGTACCCAGACCTGGTTTTGTGGAGGACCGCAGATCTGCCCCCTGGGGGCCGAGTTGGACGTCTGGGTACGTCCAACTCGGCCGTAACGTCGGTTGTTACATTTGTACCTGAAGCTGATCCACCTTACAGCGGGATTTTCTGTTTTAAAGGGAGGTTTTTCGTGATTTAAAAAAAAGTGGGGGGTGGTACAGTAATGCTGGCCCGAGATTCGAATTCAGGACATCAAAGTACATATAATTTGGGTCTTAAAGTTGGTTACCACATTTGTATCTGACGCTGATCCACCTTACAGCAAGATTTTTTGTTTTAAAGGGTGGTTTTTCGTGATTAAAAAGAAAGTGGGGGGGTGGTACAGTAATGCTGGCCCGAGATTCGGATTCAGGACATCAAAGTACATATAATTTAAGTCTTACAGTTGGTTGCCACATTTGTACTTTGAAGCCGTGCGCTAAGACGGTGCGCGCGCAGCTGCTCGGCCAGCCCCGAGTAGTGCTGAAGCGATTCTCCCAGGAAGAGTTGCGACGCGCGGAGCGGACACCAATACCGCTACCTTGAGATGTCGAGGGACGCTGCGCGTGGGACATGGTCCCACGCACATCGAGCGGCGCCGTAATGCACCAGGCGGTGCGGACGATGGAGAGCACCGATCAATGGGGCTCGCCGGAGGAGAGGGAGGCGATTAGGCAAGCGGCCGAGGCGTTTGGATGCGCCTTTCAGGTGCACCTCACCAGGACCACCGTCCAGGAGACGGTGATATTGACGGCGGTGCCGCTCCGCGGCGCGGGACGAGCCGGACGAGGAGAAGTTCCGGAGCATCTCTTCGGGGGAGGACACTCCGGAGAACTAGGAAGATGCCCCGGCCTAGGCCAGTCCTCCCATAGCGTTCCGAGGACGGATAATGATAGGGAGCCCAAGCCCCAATACATTATGTTTAGTTTCCCCGTTTTATTGACAAGTAAACACTTTAATTTTGTTTTGATCCGTCCGGCGCAATTAGGTTAAGATAGAATTAAGTCACGCGACAGCGGTCGCCGAGCTGCGGCTCACTTAGGTAATAAGACACGTTTTTCTTTCCCGATCCACCTTCCGTTTATTTAGTTTTGCGGCACTAAAGTGCCCGGCCCGACTTCGAACTATTATTTTGTTTGCTTTGCGCGTGGATCGCGGTAACGCGCAAAGAAGCACGGCGGTCGAGCCACACGCAATCTTCAGAACGGGGACACCCAAGCACGTATTTGCACAAATCGCGGACTATAGCGGAGCGGATAACGATTCAGGATAGCGCGGTCATCGGTTACCGGAACCGTACGAGCTGCGCGAGTAATGGCCACTTGGGCCAAGTCACGAGGTCCCAAAAGAAGGGCCCAGCCCGAAAGCGCCGTGATCCAAACGCCAGATTACAAAATGGCAAACCGTGGTCGCCAGGTAGTTGAACCGCGCGTGCCGCGGGAACAATGGTCACCTGGACCGAACCGCGAGGACCCAAAATAGGGGCCCAGCCAAAGAGCGTAGCAATCCGGGCACCAAAATACAACATGACGAACTGTGGTCGCCAAGTAGTTGAACCGCGCGTACCGCGGGAATAATGGTCACCTGGGCCGAACCGCGAGGACCCAAAATAGGGGCCCAGCCAAAGAGCGTAGCGATCCGGGCACCAGAATACAACATGGCGAACCGTGGTCGCCAGGTAGTTGAACCGCGCGTACCGCAGGAATAATGGTCACCTGGGCCGATCCGCGGGGACTCAAAATAGGGGCCCAGTTAAAGAACGACGCGATCCGGTTACTAGGGAACCAAATAGGTAACTAAGCGTCATCCGCGAAAAAAATCCAGCGGGGCACCGTTAACGGGACCTGGTACACCCGAGCAACAGGTCGCCGTCAAAATCCGATTGCCCGGACGCGAGATAAGGAAACGGGCGGCCAAGTCGGTACCCGGACGTCGGCTACGGGGACTAAGTCCGGAATAGCGTTGATAGGGACCGTGAAAGCGAGCCCCGGGGGTCGCCGTCAACGGCAGACATCGCGAAAGCGACCCGGACGTCTTCTTCGAGAAGTCGACCCGGAGCCCTCTAAAGGGATGTAAGAGAGGACGTGCGCACGGGTCGGCGTCGTCGAAAGTCGAAAATTGAGAGTGGTGGAAAACCACTACCCGGGGTATTCAGGGCGTCGCGTATATGGTACTACAAGTGGAAATTTCCACCGCGAACATCTGGCACGGCCTGGCGTAGTTAACACCTATTGTAACTGCGTAGCGGCGAACATCTGGCGCGGCCAGAAGTCGTAAACACCCATTGTTAACGCGGAGAATGGAAAAGTACTGCGAAGAGAAAGCGGCCGAGATCATCTGGTGGGGGTAAACTACCTGAGGTAGGGAGCCCGAGAGAGGAATATTCCTCGAGGCAGTCTCTCGTGGGCGCTCGTAGGTATAACACCCGTCTCGCGCGTATATCTCGGCGTGTCGTAGTAATTATTGCGATTACGTACCGAATTACGAATTTCAAGTACCACAGCGTCCGTAACAAACGGTAACGCCCGCGAAACGCGTTACTTGTCGCCGATACGAAAAGCGAACGGTTTTGACGTACCGAAAACAAAAACTTCACACTTTGCGAGACGTGCGACCGCCATCTTGTGCGGGAACAACAATTGTGAACAACCATCTGTGTGAAACGACAATATTGAATAAATGAAAGAATCGTTTGTGAAAATATATACGAAGTTATCGATTTCTTACCTTCTACTTACCTGATCAAGCGGAGTGGTCGGCCATCTTGCGGAGCAGTCCATCCGGGTCGGAGATTATCATCGGGTCTGCAACGGAGGCGGCCATAGACGAGGGCCCCGTGGCGGAAATCTAAAAAAAAGCAGTATTAATTAAGTTAATTTACCACATTCCTTATACTTACCCGTAAGAGCGGTGGTCAGCCATCTTGAGTACGCGGTGATCCTAGTCAGCGGTTAGCAGCGGGAATCCATGGGTAGGCGACGGAGATGAGGGCCACGTAGTGAAAACCTGAAAATAAAGAGAATTAATTAAGTTAACTTACCACGGTACTGTGACTTACCCGATCAAGCGGTGGTCAACCATCTTGGTTGCACGTTGAGCCAGGCCGGTGATTGGTATCGGGGATCCGAGGGGATGCGACGCGGATGAAGGCCCCATGGCGGGAATCTAAAAAGAAAGAAGGATTAGGAAATTAGTTGACACGTACTTACTTGATCAAGCGGTGGTCATCCATCGTTGAACCTGGTTGACCTTGGAGGGCGATAGGTAACGAGGCCCCGAGGACAGGCGATGGTGAAGAGGACCCCGTGGCGGGATTCTGAAAATAGAATTATTTAAACAAATTGGTTAACCATATAGTCGTTCACGGCAAAGATACTTACCTTCTCGGTAGAAATAGGTCAAACCGAGTGGCGACCGATGACTTATAGGACAAAATAGCGTGTCTCGTAGCCCGATTATGTATCGTCCGGTTACAACTTAACGCTGACCCATTTTATATTGGGATTTTCCGTTTTCAATGGTGGTTTTTCGCGATTTAAAAAAAATTGGTGTGGTGGGGGTCAATTTTGACCCCGGATTTGGATTCAGCACGTCAAAATACATAAAAAATGATGGGTTTAGTTTTTGGTACAGACCACTTTTTTTTTGTGTGCCAGTGATTGAACAATAAATTCAATCATAACAAAATTATTTTGAACAGTTTTGAATGAAATGATCTATAAACATCCGTATACACACGTTATTTAAAATTTGTTTCAGTTACTCATTTCTTGACAACAACTTCTTCCTGTCTTTTTTCTTCCTATTCGCACGCACATACTTTGCACGCGTGTATGCATGGTATTCATTGGGCGAAACTTCCGAAAACGTCCGTGCTCCGATTTAGATGAAACTTTGTGAATAGGTTCCTTTTAGATAAAAAAGACATATACCAAAAGGATTTTTTGCGACTCCAAAGTTTAGCAACTTTTTTAACATTTTTAACTTGCTGCCTCCGCGCATACATTTTCCACGCGAAACAAACCAAAACAGCTCTCAAGTAATGTAAACAACCATAAAGTCATATCCGTCAAAGTCATAACATAAACATCATTGGCGAAACTTCAGAAAATCAGAAACGTTGTAAACTACGATGCATAATTTTCGAGATATCAATTTATATAATCTATCACATAGTATAATAATATACACAGAATTAGCAGTGAGAGAGAGAGAGAGAAAGAGATAGATAGATAGATAGATAGATAGATAAATTTAATTGTGCCCGAGCAATGGCTAAGGGGCAAAAATAAGATAACAATGTCTGATTACAACGGCATATGCTCACTCTCAGACAAAGTAGTATAATACAAAACAACTTATAGCTAACGCAACTTAGGAACTAGCGCAATATAAAACTTAACAGAATAACGCAATATAAACCAAAGTGCAAGAAGAAGAAAAGATCCAAGAAAAGTACAAAATAGGGAGTGCACAGAACAGAGAAGAAAAGAACACAAGACTTACAAGTCTGATTCAGATGAAAGCAAGAACATGCGAAGTAAGCTTTTAAATGATGCAAAAGACGATGCTGAGGTAACTGAATTAGGAAGAGAATGCCAGAAGTAAATGGAGGAAAGCTGGAAAGAGGATCTATAGGCAACAGTTCTATGAGCAGGAATGTGAAAAGTTTGAGTAGATGATGAAGCGAGCCGATCAGACTTCCTAAGAGTAGGATCAGGGGAAGCAAAAAGTTCACGCAAGTATGATGGTGAGTTCATATGCAGGATACGATAAATCTGGCATCCGAGAAAGTAGTACCGTCTATTTTCAACAGAAAGCCACTTCAACCTACGTCGATATGGAGTAATATGTTCATCACGCTTAAGGTCATAGATGAACCGAATACAACAATTGTAACAATTGTAACAATTGTTGAGAGAGAGAGAAAGAGAGAGAGAGAGAGAGAGAGAGAGAGAGAGAGAGAGAGAGAGAGAGAGAGTACACACTGCCCCGTCCTCGCAAGCAGGGGGGGTGGGGGTGAACCTCGGTTTGCGTGAAAAGTTAAAAACCGGTTTTTTCTTCTTTCGTCGCTTCGTATGAAAAGTTGCATTGTGTAAAAATATTTAATATCTGTAACAAAAATAATTTGTTATAGCAGAGAATAGTTGGGATATTGAAAAGTGGCATCTCGTGACACCTCGTTACGCGTGGAAAGTGTATGCGTGGAGACAGTAGGTTCCGCCATTGTTAAACTAAACACATAGTGTGCTTACAAAATACATGTGTGAGCTTTCCACGCGTGGAAAGTTGTAAACCCATGTGACACCTCGTTTCGCGTAAGAAATGTATGCGCGGAGGCAGTAAGTTAAAAATGTTAAAAAAGTTGCTAAACTTTGAAGTCACAAAAAATCCTTTTGGTATATGTCTTTTTTATCTAAAAGGAACCTGTTCACAAAGTTTCACCTAAATCGAAGGACGGACATTTTCGGAAGAACAGCCAAAATAAATTAGAACTGAGACTTTCTTGTCTTTTAACACAATATTTATTAGGATCATAAAGTATAACAAAAAAATTTTTTTAGTTAAAAATATGCATTAAAATTTATTTGTTATTATAATTTATGATCTTAATAAACATTGTGTTAAAGGACAAATCTCGGTTTCGATTCATTTCTTTGTAATAAATTCCCCAAAAAAGCTTTATTTTTAACAGATCTGACTATCTAGTCTCCTTAATTTACATCATAAATCAAACATATAACTCATATAAGCACATGAAAACGTACTTATAAAAAAGTTAATAATTATTTTGTTATTATTTTATTGCTTTATAAATTCCCATACAGCACAGTTCATTACAACGACGTTGCAGCAACGTTGTAACATTGCAAATCGCAATGTAAAATTACAGAGTCATTGCAGAGATATAGATTCGCAATAGGTATCTCAGCACGCATTTAGCAACATGATATTAATATTTCGAAAACGTTGCAAAATTCAATTTTATAATTTTTAATATAAGTAAGAATACATATTATAATAATAAAATACTATAATAAAATAAAGTTTTATAATTATTTTGTAATAAAATATGGTGTTTTATTGGTGAACAAAATTAATTATTTAATTAAAAATGAGCTTTTCAAGTGTTTGTTTTGTAATAATAAAAGGTAATGAATATGGTGTCGCAGTTTATATATGATTTTAGGGATGGATTATTGTGGGATATGTCCCAACCTCTTAGCGATTAAACTTGTTTTTCCGATAACGACTTTCGTTAGTCAATCGAAAAAGATGTTTTCCTAACGCGAGCGTGAAATGGGCCGCTTTTCGCGCTTGTTTTGAGTGAGCAAAACGATCCATTTCTCCACTAGTTGAAAAATGGAGCCATTTCTCAACTAGTGGAGAAATGAAATTGTAAAACAAGCGCGAAAAGCGGCCTGTTTCACGCTCTTGTTAGGAAAAATAGTATGAACAACTCGTGGGAAGAGTGGTCGAGCCCAAATGAGTGTGATGGTCGCAATCGAACTTCACACTCATTCAGAATCGACCACTTTTTCCACTAGTTGTACAATATACTATTTTCTCTCCGACGCTAAATTTCAAAATTTTTATTGTCTTGCGTTAATATATTCTCGTCTAGGTTGAAGTGTTTTTCACGAATTTTCTTTGGGAGTCATACGATGGCCCGACGTTGTTATTGACCGGCGACGCAAGTTTCACAATTAAATATACTTATTTCTTTGATTTTGGTCGGAAAGAACGGTGATTCACCATTATTAGTAATCCGCTCACCGATCAACAACCTTTTTTCGTCAAATATTATTTGTCATCCCAAAGATAATTTTGTTAGAAAAACATTTTACGAAAGGTTTTTGCGAAAGAAGAAAATCGCGAAGTCTACAGGACGTAACATTTACTTCAAATTATGTTATATTATGAAAGCAACATCAATATCCTGTAACTCCGAAACCATTCGGATTCGTACATATGTTTATTAGACATTTTTGACTTATTGTTTTCATGTGTTAACTAAACTTTTGGCTGTCATGGCCAGACTGGCCACTTGTAACTTAACAAAAAATTTAAATTCAAATTTGTTACCCATACAATACACAAATATTGCATACATGTTACAGCATGGCAATCTTCCGCCGGTGCAATCAGATTTATAAAAGCGGTTGTAAAAATTTTTTCTATAGAAAAATTCTTTTCTCAAGTTTTGTCAACAGTTCCGGATTTAGGGAGCAAGAATACATAAGATTTACCCCCTCCCAATTGATTTCTCGTATAGGCCCTAATTGTGGAGTTTTACCTAAAAGTGTTTTATATTAATTACGTTGTCTCCGCTGCGCTTCTAAAACCTCAAAAGATTATGGACTCAGACACAATAATTAGTGTCTAATAATTAAAGAAAGTGCGTGAGACGTGAACAACGTACGTTACGAGTCCGTTTAATACGCGTGCAAGGTTACGCGTCTGTCGTGGTAAGAACACATTATTCGAAAAGGATTTCCTGCAGTCGTGTGAGACTACGCAACTCCTGAGATGGCGGAAAATATCTACACGAGAGCAGTAACAAAATTTGACGGCACAAACTTTCAGTTATAAAAGTTTCAGATGAATGCCATCCTAATCGCAAACAGAATTCAAGACATCGTCGATGGAACTAAAATTGAACCACAAGATCCATTAGAACGTGAGCAATGGAAGAAGGACAATGCGAAGGCGACGTTTATAATTTCAACCGCATTAGGAGACGCACAGCTTGAATGTTTTCATGTGTAGAACCGTTGCTGAAATGTGAGAAAAGTAAGTATTACTTATGAGCGAGCGTCTGCAACCAGCAAGTTACAACTCATGCAGAAATTCCATGAGTATCAGATGGATTCGACCTCAACGATATCGCAACACATTGCGCGTGTAGAAAATACGGCACGTAAACTACTAGATATTGGTGAAAACATCTCAGAAGTCGCCATAATGGCCAAGATCCTCGGTAGTCTCCCGTCGAAGTTCTATACATTTGTTACAGCGTGGGATAGTGTCGATCTAGCTCGTCAAACACTCAATATTCTTCGAGTGCGGCCGATAACAGAAGAATCGAGATCATTACTCGAT
Organism: Temnothorax longispinosus; assembly: GCF_030848805.1. NCBI lineage: Eukaryota > Metazoa > Arthropoda > Insecta > Hymenoptera > Formicidae > Temnothorax > Temnothorax longispinosus. Next base: position 10,265,387 of record NC_092368.1, read on the forward strand.
GATGCTACGCATTGGCGTCTGTCAGCATGAAACACAAGCCAGCAAAATTCATACAAGATAATCAAAAGTAATCTGAGTCAAAGAAATCCGAGGTAAGTAAAGACACAGAATGTTTTTACTGTTACAAGAAAGGACACGAGTGGCGATTGTGGCCTAGACAGTTGGGACCTGTTCTAGTGAGCCAAAGATCCCCGAGATCCGAGTTCAAATCCGACAAAATTGTCGGTTTTTATCGGATTGTCGCCACCTCTCGGAAAGCAATAGCAACTGAGAGTATCTTGACACTTCAGTGAAGTGTTTGACCGGATAGGCAGATATATTGCTTATCTCTTGTCGCTTGTGCTGGTTTTGCCCAGTTTCTTTGGTTTCTTTAAGTTGCAGGAAGTATAAGAGGCCTAGTTTACACCAATCTCTTGATACGCGTATCAAATAGTATATTTAAGCTAATCAGCCAATAATCAAACTAATTTACTATTTAATATGCGTTACAAGTGACCAGTGTAAACTAGGCCAGAGTCTATCATCCTCATTGTTATCCAGCTTGGATGTGAAAGGTTTAGATAGCTTCAGGTTATCTAGCTTTATGTAAGAGATATTCAAGTATGAAATCTCTGGTAATGTAGAACATAAGTACACAAAAAAAATCCGAGAATGTTTTAAAAAAAAAGTCACTTGCAAGGAAAAGAAAGAAACAAAGAAAAGTGATGCAACAGCTCTTATCATTTCAAACAGGGACAGCAAACATACAACGAATCAATCGATAATAAATAAGGCTACAAATAAAGATGTCTTCGATTCTTCAGGAAGATATTAAAGATGTATGGTTTGCGGATAGCGGAGCTTTTAAGCATATATTCTTCAGGCGTGAATGGTTCACAGAATTTCGTCTTTCTAGGTGAGCTAGTCTTGATGGGCGACAATGCAACTTGTGAAGTAAAGGGATGTGGTACAATCTCCGCGAAGAGACTGAAGAAAAACAAGTGGCTTGACATTATCTCGAAAATGCAGTGTTCCTAACTTCAAGAAAAATCTTTTGTCTGTTGGAGAATGCACCAATAAAGGTTTTAATGTCAACTTTTCAAACGAAAAAGTTGAAATTTGTCCTTTATGAGATCATTCAAGGTGTTAAGCAGGATAACAACATATACCGACTTATCTTGCGTTCAGCGGCAACGATAGAAGCCAACATTGGATCCATCAATTCGATGTAATTGTAGCATGCAAGATTGGGCCACATCAACAAAAGAACCCTTGTGGAAACGAAGAAGAAAGAGCTTGCACTTGGGTTAGAGTTTAACGACAAGAAAAATTTCTTCTGTGAAGACTGTCAGTTTGATAAGTCACATCGTTTGCTATTTAAGAAATCAGGCTTTGCTCAATCTAATACTCCTGGGGAACTCATCCATAGCGATGTTTGCGGTCCTATGCACGTTACTTCTTTAGGTGGAGCCAGATTTTTCCTACTCTTTAAAGATGACTGCACGGAATTTCGTGTAGTATAGTTCTTGAAGAATAAATCTGACGTATTTAAGCGATTCAAAAAGTATGAATCCTTAATTGTTAATAAGTTTTAACAATCCTTGCAGAAACTTTGCATTGACAATGGTTGAAAATATTTCAGCATAGAGATGCGTCTTGGATAAAGAAATCACAATAGAAGCGACTGCACCATATGTTCCCGAACAAAATGGCAGATCTGAAAGAGATAATCGCACAATCGTGGAGTCGGCAAGGACTACGTTGCGTATAAAGGAAGTACCGCAGTTCCTATGGGCAAAAGCTGTAAATACCGCTGTTTACATTTTAAACAGGATAGCTACTAGGCAGTTGAAGAACTCTACACCTTATGAAGCTTGGACTGGAAAGAAGCCTGATCTTTTTCACACAAAGATTTTTGGTAGCCCGGCATATGCACACATTTCAAAAATGCACAGAAAGAAGTTAGATCCGAAAGCCAAGAAACTTATGCTTGTAAAATATGAGAAGAATTCCTTGAATTATCGTCTTTATGATCAATATCTCGACAGGTCAGTGTAAGTCGAGATGTGATATTCAATGAGAAATTATCTATTTTAGAAGATCTCCGTGAATCTCAAAAGGACAGAGTAGCTATACCACTTTGGTTAACGGATAACGAAGTTAGAGAAAATCAAGGACAGAGCGATCAAGATCAAGATAACGAGTTATACATAGATGCTGAAGAAGTCGAGCAAGAAGAACAAGAAGAACAAGAAGAGCAAGAAAATGAGAATAATCTACAGCATCGTAGATTTACGCGACAGATCTTTAATTCGATCCCCACAGAGATTTAAGGCAAATTTTGTACAGTACAGCGAACCAATCACCTATCACAAAGCAGTTAGTGGACCGAATAGTGAGGAACGGAAAAGAATAATCCATGAAGAACTATAAGCACACGAAAACAACGGCACATGGAAGATAGTCGACTTACCTCCTGGTCGGAAACCTGCAGAATCGAAGTGGAAGTTCAGAATAAAGTACACAGCATCAGGCAACGTAGTCTTGTTTCAAGGCAAGACTTTGCGCTAATGGTTTCGCACAAAAACAAAGGATCGACTACATGGAGACATTTTCACCAGTGGTAAGATACGATTCGGTGAGAACTCTGCTAGCTATTGTTGCACAGAAGAAGCTTCGGATGCGGCAGTTTGACGTTAAAACTGCATTCCTTAATGGAAAGTTAGACGAGGAAATATACATGTAATTTCCTGAGGGCTTAGAAATAATGGACACCAGCAAAGTGTGTAAGTTAAACAAAGCTCTTTATGGTCTAAAACAAGCTTCACGTTGCTGGAATAAAACATTCTACAAATTTCTAAAGCGTTTTGATTTCAGAGAATCACAAGCTGATAAATGTATCTACATCGGAAATATCTGTAATTCTGTAGTCTATTTAGCCTTATATGTAGATGATGGATTATTATTTGCGGAAACTGAAGAAGCTCTTGATTTTGTCACGCGTGAATTAAGAAAAGCCTTTAAGATAACATGTGATAACTCTGACTTTTTTGTAGGTATGCAAATTGTAAGGAACAAATGTGATGGATCAATGTTTGTTTATCAGCAAGCATATATCAAAAAACTGCTGAAAAGATTTGACATGACTAAAGAGAAAACCATCAGAGGCAGAATCTTCCTTAAACTTAGAGCCAGCGGATACAAATAAAACTGCTAGTACAGACTTCCCATATCGAAAAGCAGATGGTTTGCTGATGTTCTTTGCTACTGTTAGTAGACCTGACATTAGTTACGCTGTTAATGTTTGCAGTCGATACCTAGACAAGTTTAACAAAATTCATTGTCAAGCGGTAAAGCGTGCCATGCGATATTTAAAGGGGACTTCTAATCTCAGTATAATGTATAGAAAGAGTGAGAGCGATCTCAATCTGCTAGGATATTCCGATGCTGACTTCGCGAACGATCTTGAAACCAGAAGATCAATGACAGGTGACGTTTTTGTGTTATCGAATGGTCCAATAACATGATGTTCTCAGAGACAGAAATCAGTAGCGTTAAGTACGACCGTAGCGTAGTACGTCGCGGCCTGTGAAGCAACAAAAGAAGCCACTTGGTTGAGATTACTATTAAGCGACATTGGGTATCAACGCACATGTTCGACAACTATTAATATTGATAATCAAAACTCGATCAAATTAGTGAAAAACACTGAATTTTACAAGAGGACAAAACATATTGATACGCAATATCACTTTATTCGAGAAAAATATCAAGAGTCAGTCATAAATGTTTGTTATGTACCAAGCGAATTATAGCATGCAGATATTTTAACCAAAGCCCTTCCTAGAAATACATTTAATCGTATGGTTCATTCACTAGGCCTCACAGAGTTGCGAAATTATAACAAGGGTGGGAGTGTTAAGAAAGCTCATGCATAATTCGCACTTTTATAATGTAGTGAACATACGAATTTAAACGACTTATAGTTTTCACTTTACGCGTTGCTAGGTTTTACTTTTGTTCCACCCTCACCCACTCTTGCCTGCGAGGGAGGGGCTACCGCTATACATATATCTTAAGAGAGATTGCTAGAAACTACTATATATCTCAAACTATTTTTGTTCATAACTTTTAAATAAACAATGACCGCCGATTAAGTTATAAGGAAAAGTTACTCAGGGTCATGTCCTTGACAACATATATCAAAATTATGAAAATTGAGTGTGGCTTCCTAATGAAAGCAACTAAATATTTACCGCATTTTTTCTCATTTTTATGACGATATCTTAGAAAATACAAGCGACCCCCAAATTTTATCAACAGTTTTGGATTTAGGAGGCAACAATACATAAAATGTATCTCCTCCCAATTGATTTCTCGTACAGGCCCTAATTGTGGAGTTTTACCAAGGGTTTATCAAAATGTTAATATTACTTTATGTAATGGGAAGAGCAAGCAATGGAACCAAGAAGAACAGAAAAAAAGCGGTGTTGGCCGAAAGAATTGTCTGCGGAGGTTCTAAAGATTCCGAAAGAGGAAAGGAAAGGAAGATGGACGGAAAAGTCGAGTAGAGGAACACTAACAATCGACAGGAATGTGATAGAGACGATAGTGGAGAAGCGAGCAGCAAAAATGACGAAGAAGCTTAAGAAGGAAATAGAAGAACTGAAAAGGAGGATGCACAGAACGGAGCAAAGTTCAAGTAAAAGGAAGAGGACGAGGACAAGTTGATTGAGAAAAGAATAAAAGAAGGAAAAGAGAGGGAAAAAAAATGGGAAAAAAAAAGAAAAAGAAATTAGGAGAAAAGGGAGGTCGGCAGAAGAGGAAATTACACAGAAGATGGAGGAGAATCTCCTGATGAATTCGGACGAGGACGAAAAGGACAAAGGGGAGGGACCAGAGGGAAGACACTGGAAAAGGTAGGAAAGGTGTATAAGCAAACTTGTAAAAGATTGGGAACGTCCTTTCAAAACGCCACGTGTATATGTGTGTATATGTGTAAAAAAGGAAGAAGAGTGGGAGGAATGTAAAGATGTAAAGATTTTTGTAAAAGTTTGGGAACGTTCCTCAAAAACGCCCTTTAAGGCCCCTTGGAGCAAATAAAGTATCATTCGTAACCGTAACCGTACTCTACGTAATGGATAATTTATGATTTCTTACTCTATTTTTATAAGCATTTTTTATTTTATATTTTTATTTTTATATTCATCTTCATTTGTATAATCTGTTAAATGCTTCTCTTGCATTATTATTTTACAAGAAAATTTTATCTCTTATATAGTATATTTATGCTTGGATATTAAAGTTTTGTAAGTTGTGTGTATATAATTAAGGATTCATTTTTTACAAATAAAATATAACGTTTATTACAGGATGTCTTAAACGAGACTGACAATAATGCTCATATAAACGTAAACAAATGAAAAACGTTTTTGTACTTTGTCACCTACAGAAGGCTTGATAAATTATACAAATTTCAATTTTTATCGACAGCGCATTGATTAACAGAATACTCCACTAGGCTATCTTTATGTATTTTGACACGCTGAACACGAATCCGTCGTCAGATTAATCCCAGCATGCATGGGTTTTGAGTAAATCACGAAAAATGACTAAAAATCGTAAAAAAGCCGATTAAGGGACATCAGCAATGAAGGAAAAAATTTATTTGGACCGGATCAAGCCTTATTCTCACGTATTTTGACGCGCTGAACACGAATCTGGCATTGGTTGAGCTGCCTGACCTCCTCCAATTTAAGTATTTTAAAAAAACGCAGGAGATGATTCAAGCCCCAGTCTGATCAGTTGAAATAATTCCGTTATCTCGAATGAAGAAATGTATACTTTAATCTATTGTTCTGTTTACCATAGTTTATGTTTGTAACAGTAACGTACTCTTTTATTCTCGAACGACCTGTGCAGTGGGTTTCTGACTCTTTTCAAATTACTGTCGCGTTCAGTTACTCTTTTCAGCAACTAACAGAGTAGTCCGCCATCATGTTAACATCCCATCTGCCCTGGTATCTTCTTTC
>NC_092368.1:10271897-10300047 GCF_030848805.1 Temnothorax longispinosus
GATAACACGTGGATATCTAATGGATATCCCTGGTGGGTATTTAAGAGATATGGATATGTGGATAACACGTGGATATCTAATGGATATCCCTGGTGGCTATTTGAGAGATATGGGTATTTTTACATTTAATAGATATCTATTAAATATCCACCATAGATATGGACGTTATATGGATATGTAGATATCTATTGGATATCTATTAAATATTATGTTCTGTGTGGGAAATGAGGTTATAAATAATATACTACATTATTCTACATATTTGACACAGGTATTTATGACACATTCTTACTAGCCTTGGCTGATAACTATATCTTTATTATAAAAAATTACAAAAATCACAGTACAAATCTCAATAAATTTGCTTTACGCGTCATAAAATACAAAAGTCTATATACTTTACGTGTAAATAATCGCAACGACACAAAACTACAGATTTAAAAAAACTATCAAATAACTTAACAATTAGTACCATAAAATATCGCTAGAAGCAAACACTATTCGATTATGACAGAGTGTTCCAACATACAGCTGTACCCAAGGTACAGCACCTTCTCCTATATGATTAGATCAGAATATTGAATCTCAAAGTATCCGATAGATGGCATTCGATGGGATCTGTTTCTTGTATTAAAAATTTAACAAACAATGTTATAAGAACGGTATCAAAAGACACGACGCCACATACTGTGACGACGCTGTCTCGTGTTATGGAGCGGCACAATTTTTGTATTAGTTGTATCGTGGAGTCCACTCTTGTAATAAAGTAGACTTCCACACTTAAAAAATAACATTTAAAAATAACCATTTTCTGAAACTTATTTAAATCATATAAGACATTATAAAAGATATTTTTTCCCATATAAATATCATTTGGATCTTATTAGAATTTTATATAATCCGGCGTTAATTTAATTTAAATTTGATTTATATTTGAATCACATTATATTTGAATTTATTACCATATTAAATCCACATTTGGCAAATTAAAACCATATTAACACTGCATTTTCCTAATTCTGTTTGTGCGGCTGATTTTGCATATCTCAACAAGGTATATTCCATATATAGATTATATCAGGTTAGGGTACTTTAATTTGATTTAAATATAACTTATATTTAAATCGTATTTGATTTGCATATTTGATCCTAATAACACTCTTATTGAATTCATATAAGCTTCTAATATGGTTTGAATACAATCGTTTTTCGCGGGTCGTCATGACAATTAGCCAATTGTGTGTGTAGTCGATTAAATAAATTTTAATTGTTTATTATTTGTTTAGCGAAATAAAAAATGTACTTTCAGTTTTATTATACACCGCAACTTAAAATTATCGATGTCTCTATCTGATTATTGTTTAGTGTGTTATTGCAATAAATATTATCACGTACCTCAGTGGTCGAATTGATACGACCCCCCACACGAAATGAGAGAGGTTCCAGGTTCGAATCCTGGCTGAAGTAATATTTTTCGCAATAAATTTAATAATTTAATTTAAATTATTTAAAATAAGATGCTTATATATAAGTATCAAAGATTATTAATATCTTGACGATTAATCGGACCAAAACCAATGGTCGAATCGTCATGGCGATTAGTCAATTGTAGTTGATTAAATGAATCTTAATTGTTTATTTTTTGTTTAGCGAAATAAAAAACGTACTTTTGGTTTAATTTATTTATTTTCTTTATGTATAGCATCTTTTTATTTTTGACTAATTTGGAAATCTGATATCTTTGGAAATTACAGCCGCGCTCGACACATTGAAACCGACGGATATCGCTGTGGTAAAAACCATGAAAAGCCCTCCAGATGTTATTAAACTAGTGATGGCAGCTGTATGCGTGATGATGAATGTACCAGCGATTAAAACCGAAGATCCAATCACTGGTGCTAAAATTCTCGATTACTGGACACCGAGCAAGCGGCTATTAGGTGACATCAGGTTTCTAGATTCCTTACGACAATATGACAAAGATAATATTCCAGAGCATGTGATACAGGTAAGAAGTCATCTGAAGAATTTAATGTAAGCGCTATCAAGAGATGCGATTGTGTCTCGCGCCAAGCATGTGTTTTTCATAAAATATACATATCCTTTCATGAATGCTACAGTTTTATAGGAAAGAGAAGTAAATTTTTTCTAGAAATAAACTATTGTTCTTTCTAAATAAGTTGTAATGTCTTATCGTCAGGTTTAGTTTAGTTTTTTTGGCAAAGATGTCGCGCTAGGTACGACTTTTCTTTTCTTAATTTAGAAGCTCCTTTGAGTTTGTGAATCAGCATAAAATAGAGACAGAGACGATAGCGCAGAGAGCACGTTGTACTTAAGATTATAATAAAAACTTGTAATTATAAGCGAAACCAGACTTAAACTTCCAACATCATCACCATCAGATACAACATATTTGGCGACGAAGAAAAAACCGACGGATCCCGAAAAAGCTAAGTTAGTACGAAGTCATCCGTTATACTTGAAAATGACGGTGGGTAGGTAACCTAAAAACCTTTTGATCCAGCAGTAAATGATATCGAGGTATGGATTCGTACTTTCATTCCTGCTGGCCAATAACATGGATTGCACTCCACCAAAGCCAGAGGAGAGATCTGACGCCGCTAAAACTCTCATAGCGAGAAGATGTGTGGCAACCTTGTTGCCCACACTAGGTTTATCAGTTGTAAGAACTCTAATGTCTCTGCTCTCTCCGCCCGAACCGGAGGACAAGACTCTTGACGAATTAATCGTAATTTTCAAAACACACTACAAACCAGCACCAAAAGCACTAGCGAAAAGATATCGGTTTATGAGTAAAAAGCAAAACCAAGAAGAATCAGTTGCGCAATTCCTCACAAAGCTTCGTCGTCTTGCGGTAAACTGTAAGTTTGATATAGATCTTAATATACGCTTACGAGATCAGTTTGTATTTGGTTTACGCAGTGAAGTAGCCTAGAAACAACTTTTTACTAAATTAGATGAAATCGCATTGGAAGAAGTCATACCTCTAGCTATAGCGCAGGAGCTTTCAGAGCAAAGTCTATTGCTTATCCGCGGAGTTTCTGTTTCTCAACAGAAAGAAGAGGCAAACAAAGTGATGAAAAATAATTTATCAAAACAACCGCAACAGCAAAAGTACAACCAATATAAAAAGAGTGGGAAGTTCTCTAACAATTAGAAGTCTGTTCGGGAAGTCGAACATACGCTTCGTGCGCCTGACAGTGCGCGCCCGACCACCCCGCGAGGGCTTCGCGCGTATCAGGTGCCGCGATCTGCCGCGGAGCGTCGCCGGCCCATGTACATTTGCTCGTACTTAAAGTACGATCATGCGGCGACGTAAGGACGTTCTCTCAAAAATCACTTTTCTTAGAATGTCCTTGAAATTTACAACATACGTCAATTTAAAGATCTTTTATACGTGGCTGAAAGTGCAACATTCGTTGCGGGGTTAAATTTTGAGATATTCGGCCTCAAAGTTTCAATATTTAACATAGGATCCATATGAGTGGTCTCTACAAAACGGACATTTTGTTTGATTGTGAAAAAAGTTTTCTTAGGATGTTTTTTTAAAAACTAACATATGATGCATTAATATATAAGAAATATTATACAACTTTGAATATTAGGGCAAGCGGGACGCGAGTCAACACGACGGCGGCGGCGACGGCAACACTGCGCATGCTCTCTCCAACGTAAGCAAGTGTCGCGTATACAGATAGAGCGTCGATATGTGTGCGCGTACAACCATAGCAAAAAGTTCCTCTCTCCAGAGAGGCACTGCGTACAGCAGTCTCTCTCGCCCGGCGCGCGGAACTTTTGAGAGGAATTATACCAAGAGAACGTCCTTAAGGCGGGCCGCGCGAGGTCCAATATTCCCTTTCGCATCCCTTCGCTGTACTCCACGATTACCGTGTCGAGGAACGCATTGAGTGAATCGAAACCAAAGCGTCGAGTGAGATATCCTCCGCTTGATAGCAATCAAGCGTCGAGCGACCTATTTTCCGCTGAATTGCTTCATTTTTGGTCACAGTGGAGACTGCGCTGCTCCCTCGAGACCGGAGGCTCTTTTTGGCCTCGATACTCTTGAGGTGGAGGCGTCGGGCGGCTCCACTCCAACTAATCTAAAGGGAAGACGGTGCCGGACAAGGCCGAGGAACAAACGGAGGAAGCCTCCTCCCAGCCAGCCAGTGTCGCAGGAGCAGCACGAGAAGAGGCCAGAGCCAGTCGAGAAGCCTCCTTTCTGCCTGCCAGTGCCGCAGGAGCGGCCCGAGAAGAGGCAGGAGTTTTCCAAGAGCCAGACGTTGCTTCCGTGGAAACTCATTCCACTCGAGCTCCCGGAATCACGTCTTACCAGGCCCGCCGGACTGCGGCTCGCAAAACGAGACTGCCGCATCTCACGGCCACCGGCTCTCCATTTTATCAAATTAGCTGCGCGACCTGCCCTTTGGACATCGGGCACACAAATCGCGTGCACACGAGCTCTTTTGGGCTCTTGGTCCCCGCTGGAGCCTTCGGACCAACCAACGGACAAGCCCTCAGTCACCCCGGAGTCAAAACTAGATCTAAATAATAACAAGACGTCCACTAAGCCCTCCTTAAATAAAGCAGTCACAAAGCTTGAATTTTAAGACTAAAGTAACATGTTTGTTTCGAAGCAGTCGGGAATGAGGAAGTCTGAGGCGAGTGAATCGAACGAGTCGAAGCTCTGGTAAAAGTGAGCTTTATTTCTTTAATATATATACATGATGACTCACAAGGGAACGGTCGGAAGTGTCCCTACCCGATTTGGATGCGCTTTGGATATGTTGTTGAGCATCAAAAAATATTAGACTCGTTTTTTTTTTCTGCGTATCTCGACGTTTATTGGTTGAAAATATCCCTAAAAAATAACGACCGATTTGGATGCCCTTTGGATATGTTGTTGAGCATCAAAAAACATTAGACACGTGTTTTTTTTTAGTTGCGTATCTCGACGTTTATTGGTTGAAAAAATCCCTAAAAAATAACGACCGATTTGGATGCCCTTTGGATATGTTGTTGAGCATCAAAAAACATTAGACACGTGTTTTTTTTTAGCTGCGTATCTCGACGTTTAGGGGTTGAAACAACCCCTTGAAAATAACGGATTTTATAGTTTTTAGCGAATATTTTCGAAAATATAAGGCGTAACGACAAAACATTTGTACGAAATGTTTATGGCTTTTTGTGCTCTTTACAATGGCGTAATCAAATTTTTAAAATTTGCCACATTTTTTAATTTAACCCCACCCCCACTTATTATTTTTGCCAAATATAACAATTTTTCCAACGCAAATTTAAGAGCGTCAAATGCCAAATACATCTATGTGTATTTTTATTATACCATTATTAGATTTTTGGCAAGACGAGATGATATGTGGTATAGACGTCGCGCTGTAGGTAGGTGTTGCGTTATTTCTGTTCAGTTGCGCCGTACGCTTAAAAATTTCCATTTCAACTCCGGGATGACCGAAAGCGCTGATGCAAAGGCTAGCGCAAGGCACTGACAGCGCTATTTCGAGAGTCCTAGACTAGCAACGGAATGTCGACTCCGACATTATAAATACCGCCGAATTGTAAGATCGGGCGGGCAGTCGCAAATCATAAGAGTGAGTCCCAGTTGCGCACAGAATAAATCGGACACAGCAGGTTGAATGAATCGGACACAGTGTCGATCGGACACAGTAGGAAACGGACACACGGTGGTTGCAATCGGACACAGTGCGGATCGGACACAGTGCGGATCGGACACAGTGCGGATCGGACACAGTGTCGATCGGACACAGTAGGAAACGGACACAGTGCGGATCGGACACAGTGCGGATCGGACACAGTGTCGATCGGACACAGTAGGAAACGGACACACGGTGGTTGCAATCGGACACAGTGCAGATCGGACACAGTGCGGATCGGACACAGTGTCGATCGGACACACGGTGGTTGCAATCGGACACAGTGCAGATCGGACACAGTGCGGATCGGACACAGTGTCGATCGGACACAGTAGGAAACGGACACAGTGCGGATCGGACACAGTGTCGATCGGACACAGTAGGAAACGGACACACGGTGGTTGCAATCGGACACAGTGCAGATCGGACACAGTGCGGATCGGACACAGTGTCGATCGGACACACGGTGGTTGCAATCGGACACAGTGCAGATCGGACACAGTGCGGATCGGACACAGTGTCGATCGGACACAGTAGGAAACGGACACAGTGCGGATCGGACACATATTGGACACATAATAACCAAGCATCTCGATTCAAGCAGTTAGGTCTCACGCTGGGAGTTTCATTAGTTTAATTATGCGTGGGAAGCACACACACACACACACACACGGGGGGGTGTGAGGGGGGCCTTCGGCCCCCCCTCCCCCGCACCCACCCCGTCGATAGGCAGCGTGGACCTCGCTTTACAACATAAAGTACATGCTAAGTTGTAAAGCGAAATTATAAAGCACATGCATGGAGGAGTGCAAGGGGGCTTACATGCGTGAGCGCACGTGAACAGGAAGGCTTTTCTCCCCTGCACCCTCTCACTGTGTCCGATTGCAACCACCGTGTGTCCGTTTCCTACTGTGTCCGATCGACACTGTGTCCGATCCGCACTGTGTCCGATCCGCACTGTGTCTGTTTCCTACTGTGTCCGATCGACACTGTGTCCGATCCGCACTGTGTCCGATCCGCACTGTGTCCGATCCGCACTGTGTCCGATTGCAACCACCGTGTGTCCGTTTCCTACTGTGTCCGATCGACACTGTGTCCGATTCATTCAACCTGCTGTGTCCGATTTATTCTGTGCGCAACTGGGACTCACTCTTATGATTTGCGACTGCCCGCCCGATCTTACAATTCGGCGGTATTTATAATGTCGGAGTCGACATTCCGTTGCTAGTCTAGGACTCTCGAAATAGCGCTGTCAGTGCCTTGCGCTAGCCTTTGCATCAGCGCTTTCGGTCATCCCGGAGTTGAAATGGAAATTTTTAAGCGTACGGCGCAACTGAACAAAAATAACGCAACACCTACCTACAGCGCGACGCCTATACCACATATCATCTCGTCTTGCCAAAAATCTAATAATGGTATAATAAAAATACACATAGATGTATTTGGCATTTGACGCTCTTAAATTTGCGTTGGAAAAATTGTTATATTTGGCAAAAATAATAGGTGGGGGTGGGGTTAAATTAAAAAATGTGGCAAATTTTAAAAACTTGATTACGCCATTGTAAAGAGCACAAAAAGCCATAAACATTTCGTACAAATGTTTTGTCGTTACGCCTTATATTTTCGAAAATATTCGCTAAAAACTATAAAATCCGTTATTTTCAAGGGGTTGTTTCAACCCCTAAACGTCGAGATACGCAGCTAAAAAAAAACACGTGTCTAATGTTTTTTGATGCTCAACAACATATCCAAAGGGCATCCAAATCGGTCGTTATTTTTTAGGGATTTTTTCAACCAATAAACGTCGAGATACGCAACTAAAAAAAAACACGTGTCTAATGTTTTTTGATGCTCAACAACATATCCAAAGGGCATCCAAATCGGTCGTTATTTTTTAGGGATATTTTCAACCAATAAACGTCGAGATACGCAGAAAAAAAAATACGAGTCTAATATTTTTTGATGCTCAACAACATATCCAAAGCGCATCCAAATCGGGTAGGGACACTTCCGACCGTTCCCTTGTCAGTGCATCAGTGCGTGATTTGTGGATAGGGCTTTGTCTTTAGATTTGTGTGATTCGCCTGTGCGACTCGGGGATCGTCACCCTTATCAATGGCCACCACGGTTCTGGTGGAAGTGCTGGTCCGGCAGCGGTTGGTCGTCGTGGTGGCGAGAGCCTCCTGGCTCTTCTCATTGGTTGTGGTCGTCGGCGGTCTCTGCTAGAGCGGGCAGAGTTGCTCTGTGCTACTACCACCACGGACCGAACTTGTCCGGTTCGGCGGGTGGGAGGGGCAGACTCTCCCTTGCTTAATAGCAGGCGCAAGTCGGTGGCACGTTGTTCCGAGAAACGGTGCGAGGATTCCGCTCGCTCCAGGTTGGAGCGGAATATGCAAGGTTCGTCTCAATCACGGTCGCTACAGCCGGTATATTTAACGCCCGGTATATTGTAGCCTCAACGTGAGAGAAGAGAACGTGCTCGTCCTGGGCAGGCTCGCCCTTATGTATCTTTCTTGCCGAATTTTGATTGCGAGTAACGACAGCCGCCCCGCGGCGACAGGTGTTACTCGCGCTAGCGGCACGCGAGTGGGGTGGTGCCACGTGCGCCCGCGGGCGGGCTTGAGCGCGCGGACCGGGTTGCCGCACTAGCAGGCGCGCCGTTCGGAGGACGGATCCGAACAATGTTTTTTTATTAGGCGCATGCAGGCGTCGCCTGAAATAATCCCAAACACAACCATGTAAATGAATATATAGAATATATTGTTTTGTTACTGAAACCTGTCTCGATGCTGTAACACCATCTTCCTGATTTCTATTACGACTTCACTATATCGAACAAAGTTTAACAAAAAATATTCGAATTGTGGCTCCAAGAATCACAGCAGCCCAAAAGACTGTCCTCACAAAGAATCTAAATGCTACGCGTATGGAAAAATGGGGCATTTATCTTTTAAATGCAGAAGCAGTTCGCAAAAGCCACAAGGTCAAAGACAACAAAAATTGCAAGCCATCTATAATAACACGGTGGATATTCGAACAGCAGAAGTTCACACATCCAACCAAAAAACAAAACAAAAGATCTGGATAACCACGAAGATAAACGGGATCTCGCATCAGATGGAAATTGACACCAATTGTGAATGCAGTTTGATAGATAGATAAATTGTTTATGTTGTTGATTAGATTTATTGCAGAAATCACGACACTCCTATGTATATACTGTGACGACAACGACGATGTCCGCCCGGTCTCGCCAGCCGGGCCGGAGCGCGCCGTCGCTTTTCTTTCTTAAGGATCTCTAAAGTTGTCTATAATTCTCTTCCTAAATCGCGATAATTCTCTCCGAAACCCAGATGGTAGCTTGATTGAATAGTTTCTTAAAATGTTGGGCGCCAGGTGCGATTCCTTACACCACGATATACGAGATCGCAGTTTTCTCAGGCGTGAGTTTCTTCGATTAATCGCGGTTGAAAGAGGAGAGGGAACGTAGCGCAATTAACACACCAGGTTAACAATAAACAGGCAAATATATTTAGATTAAGTAAGATCGACAGCATGTGGACGGAGGTGAACGTGTTCCACGGCGAACAAGCAGAATCCGAGCACGCGCCACGTGTCACCCCACGAGCGCGATACATTCCGTCGCCAAACTGCACAGCAATCCCGGTCGAATTCGTACAAGACTATTCCCCGACATAAATCGCAGCGAATTCTACCCGGACGGTCAAACGCGAAATACTCGAAAACATTTACTCACAACAACGCACGAAGCCCCGCTTTTACGACTAACGCAATTTACTTACAATTTACCGCGACAGAACTGTGGATCATTATTCACAACGAAACGCACGAATGGACTCACCAGTAAACGCGGCACAACCGTGAGCCATTAATCCCGATGAAACGCACGAACATCCACTTACAATTCGCGCGAACTTAACCAGAAACGATAACATCCACTTACAATTAGCACGAACTTAACCAGAAACGGCAATCACGAGACTCTCGCACGCGCGAGAGCAACCTCCCGAAATGACCGCGAATCTCCCGATTACGCGAGTCCCGAATGACCAGCGAATCTCCCGTTTACGCGAGTCTCAAAAGGCGCAAAACTCGGAGGCGCCCGGCGCCACGGCGCGATCACGTGATGCTCACGAAGAGCTCATGTCGCCACGCACAATCCTTAACGCGAACCGTTTTCACAACGCGAACCTTTACAAAGTGTTCCCCACGCGCTTTGCTACAATACGACACGATTAGACGATCGACGATTACAAAATTACACGCAACGGAATTACACGCACGCTGACTGTCGGCGGCCGTACGCTCGAATCTGTAAAGTTATTAATTTGACGCACCGGTTTTAACGGCACTGACCGCGAATTACACGGGGAGATGTCAGGAATGGATGTAGACAGGTGCAAGACGATAATGTGATATAATTATGGAAAAATGTAACTTTATTTCTCGACAAGATGCATAAGACGTCTACTCGATCCAACGTCTAGCATCGACTGAGTCGTCTTCCTCGCTCTCCGCCAATCCAGGCGTTTCTTTATGCGCAGAGCACTACGGCGCATACTAGTATCTCAAGCGACCAATTACACCTTACGGTCTACTTAAGCACGGCACAACATTAATCTTACAGTTCGGCCATTCTGCGCATACATTCGTCCCGAATGTTTTAACGGAAATTTAATCTTAAAAACAAAATAAAATATGCTTTATTAATACAATCTTTCAATAAAACTTAAATATTCGCATAAACTCTTACTTATTCTTTAACATAAATTACAATATTATTTTTATAATTAATTATTCAGACTTTTCATCTTTTATAATACGGTAACCTTAAATCTAACCGCACGCAAAACTTAAACTAATTTAAACTTAAAATTATCGCATGAAACAACGCTTTTTAAATCTTTAATCTAACAAATTATGGCTCTGGTTGTTTTATCGCAATAAGCCTTATTATAATTCTTTATTTTATCAGCTAATTCTACAGCCAATTTACGAGCGATATCTCGTTCATCCGATATTTTTAATTCAACTAATATCTTTAAGAGGTTACATTTTTTTAAATTTAATTTAAAACCATAACTTTTAAAATTTATAGGAATTTCTTTCATGACATTAATATTTTCTTCTGGTGTATCGGAAAGAATAATTACATCATTCATTATTTTTAATTTGCCTTCTCGAGTATTAATAGACGCATTTGTCATTAAACAAATCAAATAGTTATCTATATAATCCTCTACTTTCTTTCGTAAAAAAGGATACCAATAATTTACGTATATATCTTGGAAGGTTTTCTCGACGCTATAATGCGCCATATCATCATAATATACCCAAATAATGTTATTTATCATAATTTCTGGAATTACGAATCTAGGTTTATCCTTTCCCTTACAAAAGACAAGTCCATCTATCAACGTAAATTTCTCATTATCTTCAAACTTTAATTTTTCCGCAATATCCTTTAACCTAATATCACGCAACTGATTACATCCTAGCTCTCTTTCAAGAGGCATCGGTTCTATATATGCAACAGCATTATCGTCCTTAAGGGAAACTTTGACAGAGTAATCATCATTAACCAATGGTATATCTGAATTTTCAACCTCTTGCATCACCGAAATTACTTTTGGTTCATTCGATTCATCAAAATCAATATCAATATCTTGTAATGACGACAACATGTCTTCAGATTTATCCTCAACAACCTCTGTAGTAGCTATCTCTTGAAATAATTGAATTCGATTATTTAATTTAACACCAGACAGTTTGTATGTAATTGTAATATTATTCTCCTCAAGAAAATCTAAACCAATAATCAAATCCGACGAAAATGTGTCATCCTTTAATACCAAAAGGGAAATTGATGCATTTAAATTCGGTAACAATTCTAGAGAAATCACTGTTTGGACAGATCCTAATACATTAAGATAAGTATCATTCACCGCTTTATATCTTTTACTCTTTTTATCTTTTTCTATATTAATATCTGGAAATCTTGCGAGAACCGAAGATTTAATAAAAGATACAGGACTTCCGGTGTCCATCAATGCAATCATTTTACATGTAATTTTATTTATCGATGTTACAATAATACGCGAATTGGAAATTTCTAATTTCCTACCGGATTCTTCATTAACCGCAGCAATCTCCATGTCCTGAGTGTCCTCATCCACAGCAGACACCATTGGAGCTGGCTTAGTAGTCGTCGTATCAGGCGATTGCTCCTTCTTCTTCAATTTGAAACAGTCGGCGCAGATATGTCCTTTCGCCTTGCAGTAAACACAAAACACATCTTTGTCTGTTTTCACAACTGAATTGTCCTTGGACACTGAGCCACTGTTATTCTCTGTTTTTTCTTGTTTGTTATCTTGATGTAAAATCTTGCGAGTAGGCTCCGCTGACATTGACGTTATTCGATGCATCTCCTCCAGGAATTCATCAATGGATTTACTATTAATTGCAGCTGCTGTTTCCTTCAATGACCGGCTTCCAATACCGTTGATCAGTAGATGAATGGCATCTTCTTCTGGCAAGTTAAGATTTTTCATCAGCACTAATTTGTCCATGCGTAATCTTGGAATTGCTCCTTTGTAAAGTTCCACCTTCTTGCTTCAACTTTTTGCATGGCCACATGAAACAATATCTTCCGTTTAAATCGGCGTATTATGGCTTCTTTAAATATCTGCCACGATTCGATCAATGTTGTAACATTGAGATCAAACCATCTTTTGGCATTTTTAACGAGTTTACTAGAAGCTGCCAAGAGTAACACGTCTTCCGAAACTGCATGAATTTGAGCAATTCTCTCTCCCGTTGCTATCCATGTTTCGATTTTTTCATCTTCTGTTCCGGCAAACTCAGGAATTTGGGTCGTCAACAATTTAAGTAACTGCGTGCGCGGTTGCCACCGAGGAGATCGGCTGGCGATGTGTAACTGAAAGTCCGGAATCCGCATGCACAACATTGTCTTCATTTGACGCATTACGCACTCTATTTTGAGAGTCCTCACGAGACGAATTCATTGCTTCGATCATCTGCTGCATCATAGCCTGATTTTGACGCTGCTGTTCCTGCTGGTTTCGAGCTTGTTCTCGTTGAAATTCTTTCTGGATAAGCATTTGTTCTTGCTGGATACGCCTTTGTTCTTGCTTATCTTCTTGCTGGATACGCATTTGCTCTTGCTGAAATCGCATTTGCTCTTGCTGGAAATGCCTTTGTTCTTGCTTATCCTCCTGCTGGATACGCATTTGTTCTTGCCTATCCTGTTGCTGGATACGCATTTGTTCTTGCTGGAAACGCCTTTGTTCTTGCTTATCCTCCTGCTGGATACGCACTTGTTCTGCCATCCAAGCACAGATCTGAGATAGATCGGATGATCCTGTCGGCGTCGTCGCTGCGACTGTTGATTGCATCGCCTTACTTTTAGTGGCTGCACGCGTTTCTCTTTTTTGAAGATCAGACGTGGCTTGTCTCTCCAAATGAGACATGATCATGTCTATACAACGCAATGCATCACCCGGAGGATTTAGCCCATATTGTTTGGCTTCGTCTTGTAGTTCACTCACAGATAACTTTTCTAATCGTTGCCGCTCCATATTTTCTTGAATACAGACGACTGATCTTCCGTGATGAACGATAAATATTTGAATACACTAATACTGCATGATATTGTTCAAGCAGACTCAAATGGCGGCCACACGGAATGGCGGGAGATTGCTCGAGAATATTCGAGACGTACTAAGATGGCGGTTGAACGCTGCACCCAAAATGGCGGGGAAACCGTTCGATAACGTTCGAGACGTAATTTCTCACTCGCGAACTATGTCAATTTGTAGCGTGGCTGGCCGATATCTCTGGTCGCCGATCCACAAAATTAATGTCCTTCAACGTCGTTACGACGGGATAATGTCTCTCACTTGAACATCGCGATTACGATAACAGTCGTTGACCCGATATTTTCTCACGGGATAACTGGCCGGAAATACCGTACTCGAATATCGATTACAGCCTTGCACGCTGTATTTATTACTCGTCCGAGCAAAGGAATGAGGACAGAAGGAAAAGGGAAATCAGTAGCAAGCCGAATCGTTTCACGATAATGGCGGTACACGATTAATATCCCACTTCTGAACTGTAAAGTTATTAATTTGACGCACCGATTTTAACGGCACTGACCGCGAATTACACGGGGAGATGTCAGGAATGGATGTAGACAGGTGCAAGACGATAATGTGATATAATTATGGAAAAATGTAACTTTATTTCTCGACAAGATGCATAAGACGTCTACTCGATCCAACGTCTAGCATCGACTGAGTCGTCTTCCTCGCTCTCCGCCAATCCAGGCGTTTCTTTATGCGCAGAGCGCTACGGCGCATACCAGTATCTCAAGCGACCAATCACACCTTACGGTCTACTTAAGCACGGCGCAACATTAATCTTACAAATCCCCGAGACGGGCAAGGGCGGCTACTTCTCCCGGTCAGATCCTCCCGCGGTATTTGTTCCGATCTCACGGAATTCGACGCACGTCTCTACAGCAAATTATTCTTTCCCGCGGCACAACGCGACTCCCGGAAAGATCTCGGTATCACGGCTGTCTTACTTGATGAGGGCTGAGCAGTGGCCTTACAATTTCCGGTCCGTTCCGGCAGCTCGTCGTCGTGGTCGGAGGGCTGGATGGTACCTCCTAGATCGGTGGCTCGCACGACAGTGGCGGCCTTTGACCCGGCGGAACCACGCTGAGCCCGCGCGCCGGTGTCCTTAGCCCTATCAGGTGCTGCGCCCTGGCACGCTACCGATCCTCCTAGGCGATCGTCGCGCCTTACTAGGGCGCCCCTTGTCGCTGCTCCCATCCGTCGGCGGTAGATTCAAAATCCGCCTACGTGAGACCGGCTGTCCAGGCCGCGACTCATCGCCCGGTTTCTCGACGGCCAGGCTGGCCGGGCCATGGCTCGTCGACCGGTGGCGGTATCCCGGTGGTGGGCTCGTTCCTCGACGGGGACCTTCGTCGGGGCGTCTCCTTTTTTGGGTCCTCCGTATTCGGGCTGCAGTGCTCTAGTGTGGGCTGATGATGTGCCTTGACAGGCCAGCTGATGTTCCGGTTGTGGGCTCCAGCGTGACCCGCCCGTCGACCGTCCGCCCTCGGAAGCTTCCGGCTGTCCACCTGTAAATCCCTCGGTGCGGCATACGCCGTTACAAAGCTCCGTGACCCTGGCCATCTGCTCCGCGCTCCCTCGATACCTGTAATTCTCGCCAAAAGATCTTAATCCTAACCGAAAACGCTTGCCCTCCGCCCGCCCCGGGGCGTTATATCGTGCTTTATTACAATTAAGTAGAAGAAGTACAGCGAGCGCGCTGTGGAATAACACGTAGAAACTTGCGAGAGCGGTATACGACCTTCTCGAGACACGCTTGGAAAGACAGTGTGTGCTGACGCGGTCAGATGAGAAGTGCGTGATGCTACGGAAATGCGGCCTTAATGGTGGGGAGTCATAAACACCGCGATCTATCGTCCTCGACGCAAATCGACATATCTCGCCCTAGCGGTCCTATTTTTCGTCGCAATACACGATACTCCCACTCGACAAAAAATATTAATTATTACGAGCCGGCGCGGTAAATAGGGCGCAAGTTGTATATATTTCTTAATCATCAATACATAAAAGATTCGCGAACGTTTCGACCATTTTTTGTGGTCATCTTCAGCGCAATGTGTACGTAGTCACAGGAAATTAAATTCAAACCATACTGCAACGCGGCTATTACATTATATACTCGCACGTTCCTTCCCCATGCGGACACTCTGGTGTGTGTGCTACTCTGCAGGCAAGCAACCTTGAAATCCATCCCAAGTTGGAAGGCCAGGAGGACCATGTTGCATTTGACATGTCATTATACTACAGGATATCTGCGTACATACGGAGCGGCACACTAAATTTACGGTTCATATCGGTATGAAATTGAACACTGTGAGTTACTTACAATGAAATCTGCTCCTAACGGTATAGCGCACGAATTGACAGAACAGACGCAAGTTATCTCGACAACGCTTCGAGAGATAATGACCAATCTAATAATAATATCGGTGCTAAACAATAATAATTACGGCAACGCTATAGTCAGAGAGACCTTGTAACCGCGGTAACAGTCCATGTATAATACAGATACAGATTCCAAAAATTAAAAATAATAAAGCGTGGTAGAAACCGACACAGATGTCCCCTTAGTGGAAGACGATTATTTTGTTCAGGTCAAATTGAAAGACGATTCTGTTTACGCCTTTGCGCCACGACGTTTAGCCTGGTCAGAGCGCGAACAAATCCGAAAAATTATAGGAAAATTTTCTTGAGAGAGGTATCATCCAAGAAAGCGAATCTCCCTATTGCGCTAGAATTGTTCCAGTTAAAAAGAAAGATGGTTCGATTCGTTTATGCATTGATTTAAGACCTTTAAACGAAAGAGTTCTTAGAGAACATTCTCCTTTTCCAGTGATTGAGGATCATTTATCTAGATTACACGGTAAAAAAGTTTTCACAGTGTTAGATTTAAAAGAAAGTTTTTATCTAATATCAGTTCATCCAGATTCAACCAAATATTTCGCGTTTGCCACGCCAGATCAATACGAATTTGTAAAATTACCTTTTGGATATTGTGAAGCTCCGAGAAAGTTTCAAAAAAGAGTGATTAAATTATTAAAGAAATGGATTTTATTAGGAGTAGTCTTTGTATATATAGACGATATACTTATTGCTACAGGTACAGTAAAAGAAAATTTAAAAGTTTTAAAAGAGATTTTATATATATTAGTTCTCAAAAGCTATCAATTCACTTTAAATTGGAAGAAATGTAAATTTCTCAAAAAATCTATTGAATACTTAGGATACATAGTCTCAGAAAAAAGTATCGAGCTAAGTCCTCAACACATACAAAAAGTCAAAGATTTTCCTATTCCTCATAAAAGAGAAAAAGTTCAAGAATTTATTGGCCTTACCAGCTACTTTAGAAAATTCATTGAAAATTATGCATCTATTGCTAAACCTTTGCACAATTTGCTTAGAAAAGATACAGTTTTTAAAGACGAGAAATGCCTTATTGCCTTTAACACGTTGAAAGAGAAACTCATTTCACCTCCAGTTTTGAATATGTATATACAATTCTTACCTACACAATTACATACCGATGCTAACACTATCGCTATAGCAGGAATCTTATTACAAGAACATGATAAGAAATTTGCCCCAGTCGCATATTTCAGTAGAGCAACTAATAAAGCAGAAGCTAACTACCACAGTTTCGAATTAGAAACACTTGCTATTGTTGAATCAGTCGAAAGATTTAAAATCTATTTAACAGGCATTCATTTCACAATTGTTACTGATTGCAATGCACTAGTCTACACGATGAAAAAGTCTCAACTTAACCCGCGTATTGCACGTTGGACTTTAAGATTACAAGATTACAATTACACTATTATTCATCGAGAAGGTAAAAAGATGCAACATGTAGATGCCTTAAGCAGAATAATAGCCCATGTAGAGCCCATCTTATTATCAAAAGAGTTAACATTCAGACAATTACAAGATGAAAAGCTCAAACTAATCATGGATAAGCTTGAATCTCAAGACGATAATTATTATACTCTTATCGATGGTTTACTTTTCGTTGTTCCTGATGCTATGATAACAAACATAATTAGAATTTACCACGATAATATGTCACATTGCGGTTTCGATAAAACGATTCAGGGAATTTTATCTCAATATTGGTTTCCGTCTATTCGTAAAAAAGTTCGAAATTATATTGACAATTGTTTACAATGTATTTTTTCAAACGTTTCGTCAAACGCCAGAGAAGGAGAAATGCAAATTATTGATACTCCCACTCAACCGATGCAGATCGTTCATATCGATCATTGTGGTCCTTTTACAACTTCTCAAGAAGGTTTTAAACATACTTTTGTCATTGTAGACGCTTTTTCCAGATACACATGGTTACGCGCTACCAAAACTACGAGTTCCAAAAAAGCGATCAGACATTTAATTAATATTTTTGATACCGTAGGTTACCCACGATCTATTGTTTCAGATAGAGGTACAGCTTTCACCTCACGTGAATTTAGCGATTTTATAAAGGATAAAAATATTTTTCACCGTTTAGTCGCTGTTGCGCAGCCACAAGCGAATGGTTTAGTAGAACAAATAAATAGATTTGTTAAGTCATCATTGACGAAAATAGACGAAGAATTACTAGAGTGGAGCGATAATTTATCAGCAGTTCAATACACTATAAATAATACCTATCACTCGTCGCTAAAAGCAACACCATCTAAAATATTATTAAGTTACGAATTAAATCAACATCCCGACACTAAGTTGATAGATTTTCTTAAAAATTTGTCAAATTACGATCTCAATTATATTGCCGAGCGGGATAAAAATCGTGAATTAGCAATACAAGCCACTGATAATATTAAAAGTTATAATAAAATGTATTACGACGAAAAACACAAAAAGCCAACAAAATACAAACAAGGCGATTATGTATTTATTAGAGATATAGACTAAAGCCAGGCGATGAGAAAAAGATTAAGCCTTCATATAGAGGTCCATATTTAGTTGCCAAAGCGCTTAATAAAAATAGATACGTCATTACTGATATACCAGGTTATGCTTATACACAAAAACTGTATAATTCTATATTGTCTCCAGATAGAATGAAGAAATTGCTACCAGTCCCAGAGCCAAGAAATAATATTGAAAGTGATGATGAAGACAGTAATTGAATTCCAGATAGAATCTAAACATTATTTATTCTATTTTGAGATATTACTCAAATCATTATAATTTAAGTTATTTTGTAATACTAATATTTTCTTTTCTTATTGTATTTATTACAGCTCAAAATTTTGTATTTTCGCTTATAATGTATAACACTTTAATTTTGGTTTATATAATTTTGCAATTTAATTTTTATGCCTATGTAACGTCCGAGGACGAACGCTCCGTCAGGAATAGCCGAAGCAGTAAAGGTACTCTAAGGTAGTATTCAGCGTTTGAATTTCCCGCGCTACAAGCGTTACCACCGCGGCGCTCCGCGCATGCGCGCCTCGCGCCGTAAGACACCAGCGCCTCTAACACACTACACTAGCGCCCTAACAGACAACCCCAGCGACGCCCTGTGTGGTGATTGGCTGACCCCCTCCAAGCGAGTAGGATATGACGTACTATCCGGTAGCGGCGGCTACCGAGGAGGATTCGTGCTCCGGCGTTCGCCCGAGATAGTCGCGTGCGGTCGTCGCGGATTTTTTATACCCGAGTGCGTAATAAAGAGCCTTACAGCATC
This sequence comes from Temnothorax longispinosus, assembly GCF_030848805.1. Lineage (NCBI taxonomy): Eukaryota > Metazoa > Arthropoda > Insecta > Hymenoptera > Formicidae > Temnothorax > Temnothorax longispinosus. The sequence goes on from NC_092368.1 coordinate 10,290,956, forward strand.
GAGGAGTGTACCCCTTCACTTCGCCTTCATATTTCCTATCCTGACAATATACCGGCCTTGCTATTGCCCGTTGGTTCCCTGCAATAACCTGTGGCCTAGCCGGCCATCCCTTACACATTATTAAATGGAGAAGCTCGTACTTGTCGGGGCTGCGCATCACGTGGCCAAAATAAGCAAGCTTCCTTACTTTTACCGTCTCGACAACCTCAGCTCCCTTGCCCATGCGCCTGAGAACCTCTTCGTTCGTAATTCTTTGTGTCCAGCTAATCCGCAGCATGCGTTTATATAGCCAGAGCTCAAAGGCCTGCAGTCTTGCCATAGCCTCGGCCGTGAGCGTCCATGCCTCCATACCATACAGAAGCACAGAACACACATAGCACCGCAGCATTCTGATTCTGAGTTCAAGACTGAGGTCACGGCTCCTTAACACTCGTTCCATCCTGGTGTATGTTGCCCTCGCTCTCTCAATCCGCACCCTGATCTCCCTAGTATGGTCCCAGTCCTCGTTCACCAGTGTTCCGAGGTAGGTGATCTGATTGACTCGCTGGAGAGGGTGGCCGCAGGCGGTAACCTTGATGTCCTGTACTCGATCCGGGTACCTCGTCACCACCATGTACTTGGTCTTGTTCACGTTCAGTCGCAATCCATATCCCTCGCAAGCGGTCGTCACACGATCCATGAGGCGCTGCAATCCCTCGATACTGTCGGCCAGGATAACCGTATCGTCAGCGTAACGGATGTTGTTGACTAACACTCCGTTTATTTTCACTCCGTCCTCTGTGCCCTCCAGGGCCTCCCTGAAGATGTGTTCGGAGTACAGGTTGAACAAGATTGGCGAAAGAATGCAACTCTGGCGCACCCCGCGACGGATGTCCACCTCCTCAGTGCAGCTGTTACCCACTCTCACGCACGCTTTCTGCTTCCAATATATAGGTTGGCAATGAATCGACAGTCCCTCTCGTCAATTCCAGCCTTCTGCAACACTTTCACCATTCTCTCGTGTCGCACCCGATCGAAAGCTTTCTCAAAATCAATGAAGCATAGATACACGTCTACCCCCATGTCGCGCGCTCTCTGACCCAACACCTGTAAACTAAACAGCGCCTCTCTGGTGCCGAGACCTCTGCGGAACCCAAATTGTGTGTTTCCGGTTTGTTCTTCCAATTTACGGTAGACTCGATTGTGGATGACCCGAAGAAACACTTTGAGGACGTGGCTCATCAGGTTTATTGTGCGGTAATCACAGCACCCTTTCGGAGAGTGCTTCTTGGGGAGGGCAACAAAGACTGAGCGCAGCCAGTCTTCTGGGATCTCCCCGCTATCGTATATTGCATTGAAAAGCCTCATCAATGCGTCCACTCCTTTCTCTCCAAATAGTTTGAGTACGTTAGCATGTGTCCCATCCGGCCCTGGAGCCTTTCCATTCTTAGCGTTTTTGATGGCCTTCTCTACTTCGTTTCTTGTGATGGGCGGGCCTGTGCCTCCGCCTTGTGCCTGATGATTTGCAGGCCTGTCATCCGCAAATAGGGTTTCTACATAAGTTTTCCATCTCTCCAGCTTCAGTTCCAGATCAAGAATTACATTTCCGTTTTCGTCCACTAGTCTGCATTCCATGGCTGTACCCCTCCGAGTTGAAAAAGTCATGCCGTTTTTCCAATGCCTCCATTTCCGCGCACTCCCCTGCATGCCACACCTCTTTCGCCCGCCGCACTTTTCTTTTTATTTCCATGTTCACCGCCTTATATTGCCTCTCGTCCCGATTCTTCCAGTGTCTCCTTTGGTCCATAAGAGACAAGATTTCCGCCGTCATCCAAGGTTGTTTTGCTCCGGATCTCGGGTCGATCCCCATGGTTTTCGCCACCTCACTATTCACGTCCTTCACCGCCTTTCACGTGTCCTCGATGTTCACTGGGCCTGCTGCTGTCAACCAAGGTTGTAGTGTGTCTTCGATTTTTCTGGTAGCAGCTTCCTTAAGCAGTGGATCTTGAAGCTTTTCCCGGTCCAATTGTGTACAACGTGTCCGTTACGATGCCATCTTCAGTCGAAGCACAAACTGAGCCATGAGCAGGACGTGATCGGAGCAGACATCCGCGCCAGGACACGCTCGCACCGACCTGACCGCATTGCGGTACCTCTGCTGTATCGTGAAAAAGTCGATTTGATTTCTAACCACCCGATCCGGGGCGTCGGCAGGAGACTTCCACGTGTATAGCCGCCTCTTGGGTAACTCGAAAAAAGTGTTCATAATGGCAAGTCCGTAACCCGCGCAGAACTCCACAAAACGATCCCCACGTTCGTTCCTTTCTCCAAGTCCGAAATCTCCCACGGTGCGTCCAACTCTCCCGCTCCCCACCTTCGCGTTTAGGTCTCCCATAAGGACAGTGACTCCCTTCCTCTTCATTTTCTCCATTACATCACTCAGGCAATCGTAGAAGTTATCGATTTCTTCCTCAGCACATGCAGCCGTCGGAGCATACACCTGAATAATGTTGAGACCAAAAGGAACAGCGTTGATCTGCATTAACATTATTCTGTCGGATACAGGCACAACATTCTTCACCGCACGATCGACCTCCCCGGACACAATGATTGCAACCCCGTTCCTATGGTGACGACCGTCCTCACCCGCATAATACACTACGTAGTCGTCCACGACCTTCCTTCCCGAAAGAGGCCACCTCATCTCACTGATCCCTAGGACCTCGATATTTAGACGCTTCATTTCTTGCAAGGTGTTCTCCAGTTTGCCGTCATCGTACATACTCCGAACATTCCATGTACCGATTTTTCTGATGTTCTGTCTATCATTCCTGGCTAACCGGGAGATTCTTAGCACCCCTGCCCCATTGAAGGAGCGCCCGTACTCGGGGCCGTTGTTTGAGTTCGCAGCCATTTATGATTTTTCCTGGGAAGGGTAGTGCAGTGGTTTTCCCTTGCCTTCTGCACTGCAGTTTTTTGACCGTACCGTTGCTGCAACTTCGCCCGAAGATTTCTGCTCCTGAGCCGTGCTTGATGTCCGCCATCTTCGCCTCAAGGCAGTACTAGTCTGGCTGCGACCCAAGACCAGGAATGTTTATCGACCTCCCGGTCTAGATCCGTAGTGTTTTGCGCAAACAGGGCCACCTCTTGTAGGATGTGGTTCTTCACCACGCACTAACGGTCTTGGCATAAGAGATGCTAAAGTTCCACTTCTGGAACTAACTCGCATCACTTGCCCTGGGAAGTAGTGGGAGTCAGTGCCCAATCGTTCTAGAACCAAGCTCTTTCCCCCCCCCCTCTACTCACCATCGACTAACATTTTTGCTCCGATGTAGAAAAGACGACGTCGGACCTCCACAATTTTTTTTAGGGTGAGTAGAAGGTTATAGGAGATGCCCGAATTCACAAAGTTTCAACAAAATTTTTCTGTGTATTGGCGGCCATCTTGAAAATAGGGGTATAAGCTTAAATATCTCGGCTTCTACTGGTTAATTTTTTTTCTTTTTTTTTAGTTTTGTAGGGAAAAATATTTGCTACAATTTTTGTGTGAAAAAATTTTTAATAGTTGTCAAGAAGAAAAGTTACGACCAAAAAAGTGCCGTCAATTTGAACATTTTTATTGACAATTATATTGCCCCCTGTTGATTTTATCAAAAAAATGTTCAAATAAAACTTGTGGAGGACTCAATTCTCTACAATTTTATTATATCTTCTTTTGCGGTGACTCAAAAAATACCAGAGATAAAGGACGCTAAAGTTGACTGTGTCTAGTAAATGCTATTTTTCGTGGGGAAAATTCGCGATTTTATTGTAAATTGTCGTACATTATAAAACTCTTCTGCACTACCACTGAGGTAGAGTTTCACTCCGAAACGCTCGAAATACAGTTCACGACTGACCGAAAATAACACGACTGTCGACGGAGCACACAAAAGCATCTGGTCCCGCAAAAACCGATTTACAATCCCCTGCTACGCAGGCCTACTCTGTTGTCTATTGTCCAGAATTCAACTGAAAACACAGTTCGCAAAAAAGTCCTCTTTTGGGTACAGTCTTGTTGACACACTCAACTTTGGCGCCCTCTATCTCTGGTATTTTTTGAGTCACCGCAAAAGCAGATATATGAAAATTGTAGGAAATTGTAGAAAATTGAGTAATCTACAAGTTTTATTTGAACATGTTTTTGATAAAACCAGCAGGGGGCAATATAAATGTAAATAAAAATGTTTAACCCCTAATTGACGGCACTTTTTTGGTTGTAACTTTTTTCCTTGACAGCTATTAAAAAATTTTTCAAACAAAAGTTGTAGCAAATATTTTTTCCTACAAAACTAAAAAAAAAAGAAAAAAATTCGACCAATAGGACCCGAGATATTCAAACTTACCCCTATTTTCAAGATGGCCGCCAACGCACAAAAGGGAAATTTTATTGAAACTTTGTGAATTCGGGCATCTCCTATGACCTTCTACTCACCCTCAAAAAATTGGCTTATCTATCCGTTTTGCCATTTTCAGACTCCATTTTACTGGCCTATAGGCCATATTGAGGAGTACGCAGGAGATAAAAGGTTGAAAAAATTATGGCTACGAATTTATGAACCAAATTTTACTTTCTTGACTACTCTCGATCGACATGTATCGTTATGTATTGCTAGAACAAGATTGTTCTGATATTCGTGCGCTGTTAGGGGAAGGACACTCGAATCGCTACCGAGAAATAATAACACGTGATTTGGCGCTGATAATGGCGCACGAGTGACCTCCGAATATACTTATTTCTTAATCAGTATAAATACTTATTTCTTAATTCGCACAATTATTTGAACAACACGAGAATACGTTGAATTTCAAAATAAGTCCGTAATACTTAAAATGCCTAAGTCCTATTAGAGTTAATTAGAGATATTTAATTATTAAAATATAATTAACACAAAATATTCATTACACATAAAGAATTAAAAAATATCGATCAGCATGCATAAAATAAATAAATTACAAATATGAAAACTAATACAATATTATTATGTCAGGAGATAAAGAAGACGTATATTACGGACAAAAACTTTGAACCAAAAGTGGTGGCGCGTGCCTCTCAAGCAGCTGAGGGTCTGTGTAAATGGATACGCGCCATTGTGTTATATGATCAGGTGGCAAAAATAGTAGCGCCAAAAAAAGCCAAACTTGTTGCTGCTGAACGCGACTATGAGAACACTCTTACGTTTCTACGGGAGAGGCAAGAGATGCTAGCTAAATTATATGAGAAATTAGATATATTACGTGAAAATCTGCAAGAAACGATGGCGAAGAAGATCCATCTGGAGAATGAGGTTGGTTCCTTCCTTTTTATCTACTTTTTTTTCTATTCCTTTTTTGCTTTTCATTCTCGTTATCCTTTTTCTTTCATTTTATTTTTCATTCTCTTTTTTCTCTCTTTATACCTTCTTCTATTTCTTTATTTCCTATGATTCTCTTTCTTTTTGAAAACTAAAATAAATAAATTAATATAAAATAAATATCTTTTTTATAATAGAATTTTATAATTCAATTATTTTATTGTCAACAACATAATTATATTATATATGAGGCATTCCATGCCAAATCACCGAGGATTTTCCTCGACCATTTTTGATTTGGCGGAAATTTTTTTGTGTTTTTATACTAAATAAAAGTAGCTTTTATGATTTTTTTTAGATTTTTATCTCTACCCATACTTAAGTTATGGATTTGAAAAAAAATGCAGTTTAAAATTTCAAATGCTTGTAACTTTAAGAAGAAAAAAGATATTGTAAAAAATGAGGTAATCTTTTTTTTCGTTTTTTACTGTGCTTTTCGAAGAAAATATCAAAAAAATTTTTAATGGAAAATACGATTGTTTTTTTAGGATTTAAATAAAAAACAATTAGCAGGTATTATAATCGACCCAACTGGCAAATTTTATTGGGTAAGACCTGGGTAAAGACTCTCCCGTACTATTTTGTCGTCTAGCGTTTCAGCGCCATCTATTCTGTCTTACTCGTAAAAATGGAACTACGTAGCGAAATGGCGTCATCCGTCGGTAAAAATGCGCAACGTTTTAGTATCCATAGGGCCAGTTTCACCATCTCCGATTAACGTGATCCTTCGAAACTCATTCTTTGTCTCTTTCGTAAGGATCACGTTAATCGGAGATGGTGAAACTGCCCTTACATTTATTATTAAAATAAAAAATTAAATTATTTTTAAAAAATATAATATATAAATATAGGATATTGAAATGAGTAAAAAAGTTATTATTTACGTTTTATAAATGTTTTTATTGTTGTTATACAACTCTGCGTGTAATAAAATTATAATACAATGATATTATTGGCCTATACTACTACTACGTTTACGCGAGCGTTACTTCTGTAGTAACTTACGATAATTTCTTCGCGTAAACGAGATTTTTTTTCGCGTAAAAGGGATTTTGTAGTAACTTATGATAATTTACTCCGCATAAACGAATGCATTCTCAGAAGTTACTATAGAAGTAACGCTCGCGTAAACGTAGTACTAGTTTACATTCCATGTTTACATTCAAAGCCTATGAGGATTGTATACGAAATAATAAATAGTGTAAAGGATCCAAATCGTTTCATTATTTCATATGCAATCCTTAAGGTATTCCTTTCACGGAGGAGCGTATTTTGTAGGCGCTTAAGCAGAGCTTCAGCAAACTTGTATATTGCATTAAACTTATATAAAATCAAGTTATAATTATTATTATGTTTAATTATAAGAAAAAAGTGAAAATATTACGTGTATTTAGAAATTTTTCATTTTTTAGTTTTACTGTCAGAACAATATGGCAACGCTGCGCTTTTCAGAGCGCCGATTGTAAAATGTTAAGTTGATAACAAAAGTGTCAATATAAGTGTCAATTTCATTAATCAAAGAATATTACCAATCTTCTCCGTTCTTTCCGAATGTGGAAGTGGAATGCGTCGAAGGCCAAAGCGAGAGGTTGACGCAACGTTTCAGCAACGTTCAAGGACGACACACGAGGTACGTCCGTAGAAGATAGACGGACGAAACGCCGGTTGTAGACTCTGAAAAATAGAACGACAACAATGACATTAATTTGTGCCGATTCTCGCTGAATTCACTAATTTTCGAATTATGATAACTGTAAGCGCAGAGAAAAATTAACGGAGCTACCGGGACTTGAACTCGGGATCCTTCGCTCACAAACCTAGCACTTAGGCTGCTACCCCACGACTGCTCCACTACTACGCTAATTTCTCCGATCCCTCATCAATACTGGCCCTACGGCCCCAAATCTCCTACAGCTCGGCCAGCCCTGACATCACATTCGCCCCGAATGTGCCATGCCCTCCGACTGCCGAAGCCTGCAAGAATAACCCGGAGCTATACTCCACAACTTCCCAATCACACCACCCACACACAGGTATCCGGTGTATCGGGCAAGTTCTCCTCCAACGAGGTAACGCGAGCACAATCCCACTTCTGAACTGTAAGCGCAGAGAAAAATTAACGGAGCTACCGGGACTTGAACTCGGGATCCTTCGCTCACAAGCCTAGCACTTAGGCTGCTACCCCACGACTGCTCCACTACTACGCTAATTTCTCCGATCCCTCATCAATACTGGCCCTACGGCCCCAAATCTCCTACATAACTAACTTACCAATCTTCTCCGTTCTTTCCGAATGTGGAAGTGGAGTGCGTCGAAGGCCAAAAGCGAGAGGCTGATGCAACGTTCGAGCAACGTTCAAGGACGACAAACGAGGTACGTCCGTAGAAGATAGACGGAGGAAACGCCGGTCGTCGACTCTGAAAAATATAATGACAACAATGACATTAATTTGTGCCGATTGTCGCTGGATTCACTAATTTTCGATTTATGATAATTAACTTACCAATATTTTCCGTTCTTTCCGAATGTGGAAGTGGAATGCGTCGAAGGCCAAAGCGAGAGGCTGACGCAATGTTTCAACGTTTCAGGTTGATACACGAGACACATCCATGTACACATCCATATCGCACAAGATGACCGATCGTTGATTTCGAACACTTACATTACACAAGAAAATTCGGCAATAACTCATGTCGCGATCAGTCGCGATGCTCGTGATTGCTCGCCCGTTGTTGCCTGTTGTTGCCTGTTGTTGCCCGTTACTACGTGACGACGTGACCTACGTGACTCGGCCACTCGGCTCATGTGACTGATTCAACTGACGCCATATTGAATTTTGGCTACGTAGTTCCATTTTCACGAGTAAGACAGAATAGATGGCGCTGAAATGCTAGACGATGAAATTGTACGGGAGAGTACGGACCCTGGGTAAGACTTCCGAATAGCCCCTACCTCCAAATTTAATGAAACTTGCAGCAATTGTAGAGCATTAAAGGACATGCCCACGCCATAAAGGATTTTGTACGGAAACAAATAGGAAAAAAGAAATTAAAAAAATACAAATGGTAAATTATACAATTTACCATTTGTAATTAATATTACATATTGATATGTAATTAGTAATTAATAATTACTAATTACATATCAATATGTACAGACAGTACATATAAACATACATATAAATGTTTGAATAGTTAAACAAATGTAACCTATTTTTTTACCTTATTTTTTTACCTGTTTTTTCCAACATGGTTTTCCGGATTTTCCGACGTTATAAATATATAGTGGCCCTTAAAAGGACCGGTAGTGATTTGTGAATCATGTCTATTTTGTTCCGTCATTTCAGTGTACTGTTGTTTACATGAAGCCGAGTAGGAGCGGGAGGAAAGACGAGGAATGTACTACGCGACGAACAAAATTATAACAAACAGCGGTATTTATGCATAAAAGGGGCACACACACACACACACACGAACGCACGCACGCACACGCACACGCACACACGCGCGGGGGGGGTGCAAGGGGGGCCTTCGGCCTCCTCTCCCGCACCCACCTCCGCCGGTAAAAAGCGTGGACCTCGCTTTACAATTTAAAGTAAGTACATGCTAAAGCTGCGGTCCGATTCACGCTCACAGCGTTGTAAGGAGCGATGCTTTCAGCGCTGTGAGCGTGAATCGGGCGGTAGCCTTAGCATGTACTTTCAGTTGTAAAGCGAGGTCA